>NC_065903.1:5757575-6060606 GCF_905147045.1 Nymphalis io
TCATACAACACTTTACCATAATGTATATTTTTTCTTAGAGAATTCAGTAAATAGACAAAACATCAAATATCGTATATGCCACGAAACAATTATCTCCAACAAACGGTCAACGGAGAAGTTGTATGAGAAGTGACGATAGCGAAAAGTAATTATTATAACTCAAAGCAAACGACCATTTTCAGTACTAGTACATTTTATTAACGATCGAATACACGAACATTGTCTCCAAATATGAAAATATGGTTATGTAATTAGACTTATTTCGGAATAGTTTTGAATATATTCTTTTTATAAAAATAACGATTTAATTTTTAATGTTTCGTGTTTTATTATTTAATTTTACTTGCTTTGACTTAGCAACCTTACAGAAATAACTTTCATACAATATATGATCACTCTACAACAGAATTAACTTTGTAATTAAACTTACAACAAACATTAACTTTTAAGCTAAAGTCCCTTCAAACAGAATTACTTACAAGTTTATTCAGATTATGACGAAGACATCTAATAAATTCATAATAATTTTCTTCAAATTAGGAACAAACAAGTATAAATAATTTAAATATAAATATAAGTTAATTTTATATTAACTTATTTAGTTATAGAATAATTAGAACGGTATATAATATACATCTGTTTTACTATTAATTAACCCAACTTATTTTATTATTATTAACCCAAATTAATGTCGTAAGCCAAACTGGTATTTGCCTTAAGTTTTCTTACCCTATTGATTTCATTCATTATCAAAAGTCAAAGTGTCAACAGCACTGCTATTCTGTAAGAACTCACTTCATTCCTCACCCGTGAAATATTGACAACCGACTTATGGTGATATAATATTTTGATGTGTATATTGCGAAATGTTATAATTATTATGGTCAATGTCGCATATCACTTTCTGTCACTTCACGACCGATTTCTGCAATGAATTTCGATTTTATTCTTACAACCATAAATTCAAAATTTTAACATCAATTTCAGAATTTAGACCATAACAGGAAAATGTTTTGGAGAATATTAAGAAAGATATATCACAAATAACTAGAACCTGCAGTATGTCGTATTTTTCTATACACTTTAAATAAAGTTTCATTGGATGGAAATGATCATACTACTTGATGATCATACTATTATGAAGAATTGAGTTTTGTTGTTTATTTTTTCCGATTTCATACAAAAACTAGTTATCCGATTCTTATGAAACTTTCATGTTATGTTAATATGTTGCACATTTTTTTATATATAACTTAATAAGCCGACCTAGGTGTAGATGCTAAAACAAAATAGAAGAGATTATATATAATTTTTTTATACCTAAATTATCTGTAAAAAAACAACGACAACAGAGTCTTCATATATATCACATAATAATCATTTCTTTGTTTAAAAAATAAAAAAAGATATATAGCCTATATAGATAAATATTGCCCTAATACTTTGAACCGGTAATTTTATAAATATTTCAAAATGTCCAAATAAATTTATAAGCCCACATGTTTACCCATTTAAAAAAAAAGTATAAGCAGCTTACTCCACTGCGAATAGAATATCTTTCGACCGATGCAAGTGTTGATGCAACTCCTTATTATTCAATGAAACATTTTTGTTCTGATTTTATGTTTTATAAATTATTAAAATACGAGTACATCGGATTATTTAAATTGAAATACGTAACTTTCTATTCAGATTCGCGCCTGTTACGTCGATATCCAATAGGCCTTTTGGGATTTCAAATTTCCGTCATTCTATATTAAAGAATTGAATTGAATACTCATTCTCTCATTAATTTATTTTTATTCAAAAAAATTTCATTGAAAAACTCGCGTTGGGTTATAAACAGTTTCTCTCCATCGAAAATTTACACAAATGAAATCGCGGACACGACCATAAAATATGCGCATAATCAAAATGTCAACGTCCCGATTATTTGATTCATAATTTTTATATATTTTAAGTTGGGAGGCGAACAAATGGGTCACCTTCGTCCACGGGCATTGGCACAGTAATAAGTATAAGCCTCTCCTTAAACCCTCAAATTGCCAACCACCTTAAGATCTAAATTATTATATTCCCTTTGTAATGTTGTAACTACATTGGCTCACTTATTGTCAAAATTTGGACCACAGCAGTACAAATTTATTTTTCTTTGGTGGTAAAGTGAATGGATGGTACCTAGGCGGTGCTGTACAATGCTCTACCATAGGTCAATACATTTATTTATCATAATTTTTTATACTTACATCAATATCAAAAATTTCTTAAAAATTTCAAAGTAGCTTAGGAGGAAATTCCATATTTTCGTTAAAACTTTGTAAAAACGGTTTTCAGTCATATTGTAAATCATCCCACAAAATAATGGGAAGACGAAATTTATTACTGTTGTTTCCTGAAAATTTACAATGCGGAATAATTTATATACAATACGAAATTATTTTATTATTTTCAACTTAACTTATGTGTAATTTTATATAATATGGCGTAGCCTATTAATCTTGGTAGAATCGATATAAAAATAAGTCGTTTAAGAACTTATACCCATAACCTGGACCTGCTTGATTAACGATTATTTTGACTTTGATTTCAGCCCATACGCGAACTTCAGACAAAATCTACGAACGGTTCTAAAAAACTGAAAAAAATAGGCCAAATGATGTTACATTTGTGTTTATTTAAAATTAAAAGGTAGGTAGGAAATACGACGACAAATACCTACTGATTGGAATGCTAAGTGTATTTGTACATTTCTCCACGTTGTTTACCTGAATTTCTAAATCGTAGATTATTAATATTAAAAGAAACAAAGAGCAATTTTATTTTCGACTACATACTATATATTGTATTTTATTATACACAGTAGAATCCGATTACCTAACGTAGGCACACGGCAGATGGTGTGCCATCACAACTGAATGTTTCCTCATTCGCCAAGAATTAATTTCACCAAAATTAATTTGGAGCCGAGCATTCACCTTTATACGACTTCGGTCCTATTACGTATCCACAATGGATATGACTGTCTGACAGAAAATTAATTTATCCTTATTGTTACGAAAACGCATTTTGTATTTTCGAAGATTGAACAAATTTATTTATTTTAGCACTGCTAAATAACTTTCGAACGTTTATATAAAAAATATATTCGGTATCTTTTGCACCTATACGTGGTCGCATTATATAAGTTTAATTGCATTGTAAAAGCTTGTAACTATTTTCTCGGTAAAAATATCTTTTTCCCCTTAAAATTCAACTCAAATGACGTCACCAGGATAACTTTATATATAACTTAGCACAATTATTTCTTGATATTTCACCCTGTTATTAACAACATAATTTAATTATTTATATCGTTTTTATACAAACAAAATCCTCACATTTTCATAAGCGCTAAAAATTATTCAAGATCGTGGTCCAATCACAAATTCAAGTGGATTTCATAATCAAATTAAAGAGAAGTCTCCAAGGAATCATCATTCGTGTCTCTATAGATTGCTGTGAGTCGAGAAAGCCAATTAATTAACTCGCTTTTAAATTGTCTGTTTTGTTTCAACTGAGTGTCGAAAACATTTTATCACTTGATATTATAATGTCAAAGACATTTTAGAAATGAAGAGACTTTATATACAAACTAGTATATAAACTTCTAAAACTGTTTTAAAGTTATTTCCATATTAAATCTATATATTTTAATATTATAATAGAAATCCACGACACGTGACTATGTTGATACTTATTAAATTTGAGCTGCGATAGCACATTGGCTTGACATTCGTGTCTCTTAACATCGGTTAAGAAGATCATCGGATCGTGAGTTCAAACCCAGAAAAAAACTACTGAATTTTCATTTGCTTAATTTGTTTATAATTCATCTTGTGCTCGGCGGTGAAGAAAAAAGTCTTATAGAAAGCTGCGTGTAATTTCCCTAAAATTTTGCCATTGGAGTAGCATGTTGGTATAAGCTCCAAACGTTCTCCTTAAAGAAAGAGGACGCCTTCGGTCAGCAGTGGTACATTTACAGGCTGTTAATTTACTTTTACTTATAAAGTTTGACCACACAATAATTATAATAATAATAATAATATCCTGGGGCATTTTTCACACACGGCCATCTGGTCCCAAATTAAGCTTGTACGGAGCTTGTACAATGGAAACCAGACAACTGATATACTACATATACTATTTTTCTTTTTTTAAATACATACTTATATAGACAATTACACCCTGACTCAAGACAAACAGACATGTTCATGCACACAAATATCTGTCCTGGGTGGGAATCGAACCCACAACCTTCGGCATGAAAGGCAACCATCAACCACACCAACCAGCTCCTATTATATATATAAATATTTAAAATTTAAAATTGATTCCATTAAAAACACAGACTTAACAACACAATTTACTTTTCTTTAAAAAAAATAATTAAGCCGCTTAAGCTGTTACTTTCGTATCAGTACAAATCTGTAAATATTAGTTATATAAGAAAATTTATAAGGCACAAACATAGTGTATAATATCCGATATATTTGCAGAAACAACAAACACATAATATAACACAAACTCTGAGAGCAATTTGTCTGTAAGGCGGATGTTTCATGTTGACAAGGACCGCAGTTTCATTTCGTATTCAAACTTACATTTACTTGATAACACAACTTATTTTATAATCAAAGGCATCTTTACTTTGTATTAAAAATAAGTCCAAAGATTTGTTCAATTACCTTCATATTTTCTCTTGGATGCAAAATATTAAACATTTAATGCGGTTGCAGTAGATATGTTTTTCTGTCATAAAGTAAAAAGTAACAGGCAATATGTTTCACTGCTGGGCTAAGGCTTGCTCTCCCTTTGCGTAGGTTAGAAGTTTATTGTGGTAAACTGCTTCAATGTGGATTGGATTTGCTTATATGTATTGTATTTCATTCGATATATAGATTCGATTGATTGAATAGATATATGAATGACATACACATATAAATGTGCATAACGGACTTACGTTCTATAACACTTGGTCGTCTCCTTTTGTATACATTTTTAAATAATTAAAAACATTCATATTTTTTTTGTTGCTTTGAGTTAAATAATAACATTTCAACCTTTATTTATCATGGACTTTTGAATTGAAACAGTAAACAGTAACAATCGAATTTATTAAAAAACTACGAACGTAATATATTATTTACTCTAGCAGTATTGTTAAAAACTCACAAAGTTATATTTAAAAAATGCTTTTTAGTTTAATTGAAGCTTGTATTGTGGCACGGTAGAAAAAACCTCTCTTTTATTCTCATTTTACCGAATTTAAAACAAAAGTAGAACTATTTATATTCAAAGAAGAAGCGTCCATAACAGAAACAAAAAGTAATATATGAAAACATTAATACAATGAAATATTTTGAATTTAGAAAAATTCATTTCAACCTGTAACATATTCTAAGATAAATTGTTAGGCTAACATTTTATTGGGAGACATTCAAATATCTATCGTGTGGTCCTCGTCCATTATTCAGAAGGCTTGCAGCTGTGGTTGGCTTCCACCCAAGTAGCGGATACTTTGGACCATGTCCTATCATGTCCGTGTTATTGGCAGATAAATCAATTCGAAAATATTTACTAGGCATCCAAAATAAAAAGCTCAATCTCCATTTATAATCCTCACAGTCTATATTGTATCCTGTTAAAATAACCCATTTCTTGGCAGGGAATTTAAAACGTCAAATTCAAAAGAGAAGATAGCCGTTTATTTACGAAATGTGTATATTCTATTGACTTTTTGTTAGTTATTTCTAACCAGCCATTTAATATTTATCAAGCCGATAGAATATTGAAAAGTGCGACTAGTGAAAAGTAAAGTATTCCTTTGAAATATCTATTTGCACTCAAGTTTCATTAATAAACTCTTTCTAGAATTTATTTAGTTTGCCATCATTTTAAAGTTATATGAACTGCAATTTAAATTTTAAATATAGAAGTCAACCTGACTAAAGCTACACAAAGGTTTTGCAAACTAATCAACTACACGTGGAGCAATGTTGCCAACTACAAGTATACTAAAACCTGTGACTTTCAACTACAGTCTGTTCTGTTGATTGCGTGATGAAACTCTTTACCAATATTACAAGTCTGAAAGTGAGTTGGTTCATTTGTGTGTTACGCTTTCCCATCTTAACTAATCAACCCACAATCATAAAATTTTGCATACACGTTGTCAGAGGTACAGACAAGGACATAGGGCACCTCAGAACTGCCCCCACAAACGTAAATAATTTAAAGTATGGTTATAATCTAAAACACAATATGCATTTTCTATTTTTTGTACATTATCTCCTAATATTTTGAAATTAAATCAAATCTAAACCATTTATTAGAAGCATTACATTCATAGAATGTCAAAAAAAAAAAACTATAAACAACAGTTAATATTTTAATTTACTTAAATTGCTGCCTTAGAGATTACTTAGCTCCCAGGTCAAAGATTGCGCAAAAAGCCCTGTTTGGCAGCACAAATATCGTATTGATAGCGGCAACATTAAATATAATGCCGTAAGACATTATACTGCAAAAATTACCAAAATATACAGGGCCAGTATCACCATGTCTAAATAGTATTATTTTTTTAACTGCAAAAGCCGTAGAGCTTATTCTACGCTCGAATCCGTTACTATTGAGGGCCCATTGCAATTTGACAATAGTAAAGTCGAAAAATACAGTTGACTCAACTTGATCTATCTATATAAAATGAAATCGTTCGCCATTGATAAGTACAATTTATAAATGGCGAGTTGATTTCATTTCATTTTGTACCTTTTACATTTTTCACATTTGGTTTGTTAAATTTTACAACTTTCGTTTTTTCATTATTTAAAGATAAAGTATCAAATGGCAAGTTATAAAAAGTAAAATGGAATATCTGTAATAATATTACAAAGAGGTAAAATTTTATTTTTTGTATGTTTGTTTGTAAAGAATAAATTCAAAAACTACTATACCGATTCTAAAAATCCTTTGACCTACAAAAAGCTACATTATCAGCGGGTAACATTGGCTATATTTTATATTATTTTCAAAAAAATTAGAAATCCCTACGAAAATTGTAATAATTTAAATCAATGAATCAATTTTCTTCCGATTTATTTGCAGTACTCTGTGAAAACAATAAAAGATGTTATCTAAAAAAATATAGTACACATTACTTACAAAAAATTCCAGTAGACTATATATCCAACTATTATAACAGTTAATTCACAGAAACTGTTTTGTTTTCTTAGCCAATTAAAACATGAATAGATTCGAAAGATGATAACATTCGTACCGAACCGTAACAGCCTGTGAATGTCCCACTGCTGGGCTAAAGGCCTCCTCTCCCTTTTTTGAGGAGAAGGTTTGGAGCTTATTCCACCTCGCTACTCCAGTGCCGGTTGGTGGAATACTCGTGTGGCAAAATTTCAGTGAAATAAGACACATGCAGGTTTCCTCACGATGTTTTCCTTCACCGTAAAGCACGAGATTAATTATAATCACAAATTAAGCACACGAAAATTCAGTGGTGCTTGCCCGGGTTTGAACCCACGATCATCGGTTAAGATTCACGCGTTCTTACCACTGGGCCATCTCGGCTTATATTCATATACGGCTTATATAGGATATTCGTATCATGATATTCCTTATGCAATTAAATAGCTTCATAATAAATTCTGATTATGTACATGTAAATTTCTCTTTAAATTTTTTTAATCTCTTTAAATTATTCGACCTTTCGTTTAGAAGTTAGGACTGACATAATAATGCAAAAAGTAAGAAAAATTGTAAACTAGAAACAGTTGATATTATGTTTGAATTTTTAATATTTATACTTTAAAGGTGAGTGTACATATATTTTTCTTTGACATACATCAGACACCAACTCACATTGGAGCAACGCGGTGGAGTAAGCTCCTTAAGAAGGAGAGGAAGTCTTATACTAACAGTGGAACTATTACAGGCGTCTTTACTTAAAGATTAGACTTATTTAACTTAAATTTCAAATAATCATCAAAAATGCAAGATAAAATCACAAATAGACACTTCAATTTAATTTTTTTAGAGGTACTTACCACAAGTTGTCAATACACTAATAACATTAATATATGAACAGTCATCAACCAGAAATATTGATTTATGTGCCTATAAAATAGACACGGTAGAACATGATCCCAAGTATCCCCTACTTGGATGGAAGCCAACCTCAGCTGCAAGCCTCGTGAATAATGGACGAGGCTCAGGCGATAGATATTTGAATGCCCCTCAATAAATGTGAACGCTACAAATATATCTGTTAGTATGCTGAATAAATTCTTCAGAAGAACTTTTAATGTTTTGTTTTATTTTTTTTAAATATTTCTTTATTCACCTATTTTGACTGTCTACCTGATATTTTAAATGAAGAAAAATATTTTAGAAACAAAATTCAACTGTCTTCAAAAATAATAAAAAACAGAATAAAAAGTTTTTATGTCCGACAAATCTGTCTAAAGTTGATTTCAAGCCCAAAGAGTGTACTACTATTTTTGACTTAGTAATATAAATACAATAATATATTTATTATTGAGTATTCTCATTGATAGTTAAAATTGTTCTGTAAAAAAAATGTAAAAAAAAACAATTATTTGGCACCACATTTCTGTACTATATATGAAACCTTCGAATGAAAACCCAATACAGTAATATTTAATTGCTTAGTGCATTTCTGCTTGATGTTGAAGTCGATTTCATTCTTTTTTGTTTTTAATATTGCGTTAAATAATCAAAATACTATATTTGCAAAGCAATTATATCTGGTGTCAGTAGACTAAAAATATTAAACTTAGTAAAATGAAAACATTGAATTAAATCTTTTGATTGATTGTTATTATTGTGGTAATAATATCTAAAATAAAAATTAAAAATAGAATCACTTTTATAATATAAACGTTTCAAGACGGAATTACATTATAATTCAATTAAAACAGTTAAAATACAAAAGCGTGTTACATAACTACAACGTCAATTATACGTTAATGAAAATTTAAACTCATCATGTTTTCATTGGAAATGAAAACAAAATTATCTGATTATTCAAATTAATTTCAATATTATTCACGATAGCATCTACACCAGAATCATTAGCGGTTATTGTCACATGTTTTTGCTGAACAATAAACTCAGTGATTCACTGGAAATACCACATGCAAATTCGAACGATGCAGTTCCGGCTTACAATTTGTATTGAATGCATATTGAAAGCGCAATTTTTTGTGCTATTAAATATGCGAAGTATAAAGTGCGATTAAAATGAATACATCCAATCGTTATCTAAAAATAATGAAATCTCATTGTAGATTATCTGATGAGTGGGTGGTATCTATCCAGACGAGCTTACACAAAGCCCTATCACCAAGTAAGTACCTGCTATCTTATCCTACTGTTCTAATGCTTAAGTGTACTAATGCGTAAGTGTACTTTATATACATAAATAATATAACTTTATTGGTAAATAAGGTTTAACCATTAAGACGCTATCTTACTGGTTTTTGTATAATTTACATTCCAACCCGATTACAGCTTTACATTTTATTCAATGTTGTTAGTTAAAGAATCAAAAGAAATTGTTAAAATTTCTTTCTATAGTTTTGTTACTGACCCATCGGTAATACATAACTCACCTAAGAGGTTTTTAAATCTATACTTAAATCCATTAAGTCCTATTAAGTATCCTAACTCTATTAAAGAGGATGACGAGAAATTGACGATAAAGAAAAACATCAAGAGGAAGCCTGCAAGTGTCGGAAGATTCTGAGAAATGTGATGAATGAAGTATTTTATTGAATACTACGCTTCATAACTTCGCGACTACGTCCGCCTGTGAGAGATGTGGGCGGGTATATACTATGTCCTTTTATGTAAGATTTAATGATTAACGGTCGAGTAATAAAAGAAAGCGTAACAAACAAACAAGCTTACTTTATAATATATATAATATTAGTTACGATATATGCCTGAATTCTAAAGAATATTAACCGATGAATGCCTAGAATTTCTTGATGCTTATTTTGTGCTTATAGTTTATTTGGTGCTCAGTAGTGAACGTAAGCATCGTAAAGAAATCTTATTTTAACTTACGAAACTTTATTTTTTGTAAAAGAATTTCTTTTGTACTAAAAATACTCACAGAATTTATTTTCTTAAGAATTCAAACACTCACAATTCCATGAAGGTAATTTTGAGTAAAATATCCTAGTATATAATACTCCTCATTACACGTTGTTAATACCTAACTGTACTTTGATTTCCAATTTAAGTATACATATTTTAGTAAACCAAAATTTAGTTTACACATTTAGTATTTTCATCTATAAGTCCGAATAAGTTCATTCTTCTTTTCTGCATTGAATGCTACAAATGATTCAATACATACCAGACGCGCTTGTCACGATTTTACGTCACATGCATCACATTCACCCCAAACATTTGTATTGACTATACAGGTACTATTGTTTGTTCGGTTACATTGTCCATCATAATATCCTGTCCCAGTACATGACTGAACTGTTGAGAGCAAATGTTTATAAGGTAGGAAAAAAACCTCCATTTACTTTCACTGCGTACTAAATTTGAAAGAAACAGTAAATATAATAAATTATGTCATATACTTTTTGGTATGTATGTATGTACTCCTGTCACTGTATTCATTTTTTATTTTACATGAGATATAGGCAAGCCCGTTTGCGTAGTTACCACTCAACAGATATGATACCGCCAAAGAGCAATGCTTAGTATTGTTGTGTTCCGGTTTGAAAACTGTGTGAGCCAGTGTATCTGCTGGCGCATGGAATATAAAATTTTAATTGCCAAGTTTGGTGATGCATTGGTAAGTGTAAGGAGTGGTAAATATTTTGCCGATCTTTATGGGCGGTGGTAACCATTTACCATAAAGTCTATTGCCTTTTTGGCCTATTTGACCCTTCTTATGAGCTATATATATAAAAAAAAGAATTAATTAATAAAAATATTGTAAAGGTTGACTTACAGACTTACTGACAACGTTTTTTTTATGTATAAATACAGAAGAGATAATAATATAAGATTTTAAAATACAGAAAATCTTATTCTCTGATGACCGTCATACTTAATAATTTTTTTATAAAACATTATTTAGTTGCGATAATTTAGTAAATTAATATTTTTAATTAAATTTTATCCAACTATACTAAAATCAAAATTATCATAAAGAAAATAACGTTAATGTATATCGGCAATGAATAACATTCATTTAGTTAACAGTGCTTTTTTCAAAGTCCAACTAGACCGCGAGTATCCGTCAATGTCTGTTACCTTTATCAAATCCATTTATCTCTGTTTCGACAGTTTACCAATTTGAGTTGGATGCAACGTTGCGGAAAAATGCAACCATTACTGGAACAATACTGCAGCCGCAGCGAAGTGTCACGTGTAACGTTCCGTTTTATGCAAAACTTTAAATCACATTATTATTTATTGTACACAGAGCATTGATCTGTGAAGAGCATCGAACTTTGAACGTATCGTTTTCTTTTATTTAAATTATCACCTTTAAAGTTTCAAGGTAACAAAATTTTTAGAATGGTGTTAGCTTTACATTTAATTCGTAAAACGTGACGTTTCTAAAGTGACTTTTTGAACCGACTTGAATAAAGAATTATTTGATTGGTTGATATTCGTATTTTAGATATCAGGATAGAAGTAAAAAAGAGTGACTAACTTCTGCAACTTTAAACAATATATATTAAAAATATAAATATTTTCTGACACAAAAAATAGTTATAAAAACGAATGTAACCAGTGGTATGTTAATTCTATAAATAACCCCATATAACAATATGTCATATAATATTCCTGTTACAAGTTTGAATTTAAAACGTTAGAAAGACTGTCAGATTATTACATTATCCACAGGACGCGGTATTAAGCCTGCAATTCAGCTAGGGATACTCTATTCATACAATGTGCCATTCATTTATCAATATGTCACGTTCTATTCCTGAGACGGAATGTGTCGGTAACACCTTCATCAATTTGTTAAAGTGATCATTAGTATGATTCAGGTTCACGCTACGTGCCAAGAGCTGAGTGTACACGCGTAACGCCGTCCGTAATCACTCTTATACTAAACTAAATCTTTTAAGCTATATGTAAGTAAACCGGAGGTATATCTGAAAAGGCGATAAAATAAATAGTATCATTAATTATATTAAATTATTATTATATATTTAATATTTTTGAGATATAACTTGTTATGTCGGAGCGAAAATTGTTTGTCCGGGCGTTTTCAAATCAATCACTGCTAAATCTATGTACCGGTCTATCCGTTTACTATGAATGGCATTAAGGACACGAACTCCAGTATATAAACCCAAAATATGTATTCGAAATAAATGGAGGTACCATTCGATTTATTTATCACACGGATTAATTCTTACGTACAAATAAAATTGTTGTTAGCTTAGAAAGTAAAAGAAATAATATTTACGTTGCACTAATATTACGATATATATGATATTATATATCTAATATATAAAAATTTCGTGTCACGGTGTTTGTGGTCGAACTCCTCCGAAACGGCTCGACCAATTTTTATGATATTTGTTATGTATATTTGGGAGGCATGAGAATAGGTCGTAAAGTATAGATCATACCGATTTATACCGATTTTTTTTTTCATTTTTTTTTAGATTTTTTTTTCATTTGTATTTTATTTTGATTAAGCATAAAAACACATATAACCCTAAGTTTTTCACCCTCCTAACCCATCATCCCATTTTGTAATCACGATTTTAGAATTTTTGTATTAACAATATCAAAATAATTATTTATATTGAACCTCATCGCACTTTCGTCGCGTCATTTTTACATTTAAAAATTTGCATTTAATTGATAAGAAATACAGACATGTTTTATGATACTAAAAAGATCAAATACATTATCGGTATACCGTTTTTATCAACAATTATACAAATACACAATAATTTGGTATATTTGTGTGCGTGTGTGTTACAGTGAAAATGCCAGCAAGACGCAAGGGCCCATTAGGGCCGTCGACCTAATAAAGCATCAAGCAGTCGTAATAATAGAGCAGGAAGAACAGACGAACAAATCCAACAAAATAATGAAAATGTGCGTGTGAGCATGTCACTATTGAACGGTTTGCTAATCGGCACGGCAAAAAAAAAAAAAAAAAAGCCGAGATGGCCCAGTGGTAAGAACGCGTGAATCTTAACCGATGATCGTGGGTTCAAACCCGGGCAAGCACCACTGAATTTTCATGTGCTTAATTTGTGATTATAATTCATCTCGTGCTTTACGGTGAAGGAAAACATCGTGAGGAAACCTGCATGTGTCTAATTTCACTGAAATTCTGCCACATGTGAATTCTACCAACCCGCATTGGAGCAGCGTGGTGGAATAAGCTCCAAACCTTCTCATCAAAAAGAGGAGAGGAGGCCTTTAGCCCAGCAGTGGGACATTCACAGGCTGTTACGGTACGGTACGTATCCAGTAGCAAGGCTGTTACTGAAGTCCATTCGCACACGAAAAAATATCGCAAAGGATTTCGTTACTCCCCGGGTCTCATCTTCCCTAACCGTACTTTTTTTTTGTTATTGTTTTGATGTTTAATTTATTGTTAAAGGGTTTAAATTACTTTGACAATATTCAAAATAAAATCCTTTAGAAATAATATCATTATTCTGAATCAAATTTAATTATTTAATGCAATAATTAAAACTTAATACCCTTTGAATTCTGTTAGCAGCGCCACCTTTGAACTGATTATGTTTGTTTATATTGTTTGTGTGAAGTAAATCATCTCGAGTTGTGTAAAAACTATATTTAAAAAAATATTTAGCAGTAATTCAATTTGTTTGTTTTAATAGAAACTGTTAGTTGCTAATAATTAAATTGATTGAAAGGCAATAAAAAGACGTTGCTTCACTGGAATTATAAAGGAAAGTTAAAATTTTCGCGCAAAAAAACGAAAAATTAGGTGATGGCCAACGATGCGACAGCGAAATAGCCAGCGCAAAGATTATGTTCCATTCGTATGTACTATGTATATCACATATTGTACCGCAAAGTAGCATTGTTCAATAATATTGTCAAAATAGTATTGTTGTACCGGCTTAAAGGGCGATGGAGACAGTGTAACTACAGGCACAAGGGACAATATAGTTCCCAAGGTTGGTGGCGAATTCGCGATGTAAGGAAATATTTTTATAGTGCCAATGTATATGGATGGGGGTGACCATTTACTAATATTATCAAGAAAACAAATAACGGACCACCTTTTTTAAAAGTTCTGTCTCATAATGTGGGACGAATGTACGATGAGCCACCACTCGCACACAAAATCCATAGACATAACCTAAGAAAACAATAATAAATAAACGCATGATAAAAATCGCAGGGTGGTGCTTTAAGCATGTATAATGAATGTATGTATAATGATAATCAATATGTCGCAACTGCGATTCTATTACATAATAAATTCTATTACATGCCTGACTCAATCCGCCAAAGCAAACATTACTTTCCACTAATAATTATTATTTATTGTAATTAATTAATAATAGACAAGCTAAAGAACAATGAGTTGGTAATTAGAATTAAATCTTAAAACATAAATTATTAATATTGTTTTAATATTAATAATCTTTAATATTATTAATTAAATGGACACTATAGACAAACAAATGACGATATTTTATATTTTTATATTATACTAGCTGGCTATGCATCCTCGCTTCGTGCTTTGTTTCAAGTGTACTACATTAAAGGTTTATATTGTACAAACATAAAAAGAAAAAATCTTGTATTTTTGGACTCAGAACTTTCGAGAACATACTCACATACATACATTCATTTTCATCAATCAAGGAGAAAAAATGGATAAAAGTTAAAAGCTTAAGTCAGTTACGAATCATTTACTTTGAAAAATATTTGTGTTCTTGTATCGCTGGCTATATATTAACGAAAATAAAATAAATTTATCCACTAAAAAGATAAAGTGCACTAGTAAATGTGGAATACAAACACAAAGCACTTGAGACATAATAGATGTCTGGACTAGTAAGTAACGTCTTATGTGTTGTCCTAAATACAATAGTATGGGGGTAAGTGAAAAGAGCTTACCTCTGACTGTTGAGCTTTTTACAAGTTGAAGGTACAACAGAAACTGTCTTAAATATAAAATGTTAAACTATCAATGATATTTTTATAACACCCAAGCATTTTTTTAATATTATAGTCGATAGTAGGTGGTCACCACCGCCCATAGATCAGCGCTTTAAGAAATATTAACCATTCCCTACATCAAACAATTCGCTACCAAGCTTAGGTACTAAGATTGTACGTCCCTTGTAGCTGTAGTTACACTGGCTCACTCCCCTCAGAACCGTAACACAAAAATACTGAATATTGCTTTTTGGCGGTATATGTGATCTATGACCTGGGTACCTACCCAGACGGGCTTGCACAAATCAACCTTCTACCATCTACCACTAAGTATATTTGAAAATATTGAAAGTATATTTGAAATAAATAATATTTTTTTAAATATGATAGAATTATATAATTGGTATGAAAAATCAGAAATACTAATTATATGGTACCTTATTTGTATGAATCGTTGGTAGAGGCAGCCGGTTGTTGTAACAATACACAAGTGTTACACGATTTCATTTCATTCCTGGCACGAAAATTATTCTAACAGAAATATTTGCTACATAAAATCTCACTGATATTTTACCTACGATTTTCGATTCAAATACATGTCCAGGTACTATCTTAGCATTTTAATCAAAAAACTGAAACTCAAATACAAATAGTGACATTTCAAATTCTTAATACATTATTTATCTCTTGTAGCTATATTAATATCGTGATTGTACATTAATTTCGTATTATCGTACAAATAAAGCCTGTCATTAAAACAATCGCTTCTCCTTTACATAATAGCTCGCTTTCAGGTCATGAGGAATCACATAATATCGTCATTACCGCCTTGTACGCTCTTGAAGCTTAGAGATTCTTTCGTTTATTACTATCGAAAAAGCATTACTGAGGCATGTATGAACTACAAATACGCATTTTGGTTGAGCAGTTCGTGTAATGATAGTACGTGGGAGCAGTAACGACCACCAATATGTTAGTTCTAAGAGCTATATCTATTTGAATGCTATTCATATCGCGCTACTAACTTCTCATTTCGAAGTTATTATATCGGAGTGATTTTTGTAAGTCAAAATATTAATATTGGGCAAAAGCCTATAGATGACAATTGTGGCTTATTCAACCGACCATAATGCTAGCTTAATATATACGTATAAGCAATTCTATAACTAACTAAATACAACCTTAATGTGCCTACAAAAGTAAACATCGTGTCTTATATTGGCGGCAAGATCTAGTTGAATTTATATTGAACCTGTGGCGTTCGGTTATGATGGACTCTTTAAATATTAATAATAAAATTAAAAAATATATTAATAAAGGTAAATTGATCATGTAAATATGATTGTAATGCTAGCATTCTAGGATACTTTCTGTCTCGAACCGATGGTATTTTCACTGTGATTTATCAATAAGTGTAATTGGAATATATAACCATTATAGTTTAATGGTGAAAATAGCAGGTTAATCTAAATAAAATTAATCTTTTTTTAGTTTAGGTAGACGAACGAGCAAAAGGGCCACCTGATGGTAAGTGGTCACCACTGCCCATACAAATTGATGAGGTAAGAAATAATAACCAGTCCTTACCTCGCCAATGCGCCACCAACCTTGGGAACTGAGATGATATGTCATAAGCCGTAATAATAATAGGAGAAGCTTAATAGGAGAAATTATATGAACTGAAAAGAGGGATTTCCTGTGCATTAGAACATTGAAAAGGATATTTGTATACCACCAGGTGATAAAGATTGTCATGGAATCATTTTATTTACAATACATGGAATCTATTCTATCACTTGTGTTCCAGGGGTGCATTCTAAATATTTGTTAACATGGTAAATATTCGATCGTTTCTCGGTTGAATACACGATCACAATGCGGAGATAGTTTTGGGTGACAAAGGCTCGTAAACATTTGTTAGCTATTCCTTTGTTCTATCAATGGCGTTCACCGAGACATGTCCGGGCGTCTGTTGCGAGGTAACCGTAGATACGCAATATATGGTTACATAATAGTATATTGAATCTGTATCAAACAATGGTTAAAGCTATTGGAAAAAAATATCTTAAAAAATATATTAAATAATCAATCATAGAAAGAAATCGGTAGATAGTTTGAGAGTGAGCGATGAAATAAGCTGTGGCTATATAACATAAATGGTTTTTTTTTTTATTTAAGATATGTCGGCAGACTGGCCAATAGACCACATGGTCACCACCGCCCATAAACATCCGCACTGTAAGTAATATTAACTATCCCTTATATCGCCAATGAGCCACCCTGACAACTAAGATCTACTCTCATTCGCGCGATCTGATTCGCGCGTTATGCAACGAAACATAATTGACGGATGGAGTTTATTTATTATTATATTATTATTATTGTCGATTTAGTAAAATACTTGCATTTTGCCAAACTCATGACAATGATAACCCAAAAATGAATTGCTCATTTTATATTTCCATACGTGTATATATAATACTTCGTGTTTATATTACGCTCGATTTTGTAGTGTGGATCAGTTTTAATTTGACTGTTGCTTTTTGTTTTTACGCGCAGATTTGATCTCGTCTACTTCTCAAATATTCTAATTATTTATTACAATACAAACATTGCGATTTAATTAATAATGTTGAGGTGTATGAATTGTCTCCGGTGCTAAGACATGCTAAGACATGTTATGTTTTCATTACAATCTAAAATGCAAACTCTTCTCACAAATTGAAAAGCTTTGCGACCGATATGTACATTATGTGTATATATTTACTTATTCTTATACCCCTATGATTGCAATGTAAATGCTGTTTAAAAAATATTATAAACTAAATGACAATATGTCATCAAATTGTCCTTTGATTTACAAATAAATTTAGATTCTTCAGGAGGCCCTCAGTTCAATAGACTTTTGGGTAGTATCCAATAAATATTTATTGCATAATAACTCAGTTATAACAAAGAGAAGATTGAAATAAAAAAGGTATAAACATAAGTTCGATTGACTTAAATATAAGACGGTGCTATATAATAAAATCAACAACCAATACATGTATCATAGCCTAAAGACAAGTCTTGAATCAGTAAGTCGATCCCGTAATGATCTATGATGTAGTTATGTATTTGATTCATCAATTGTTTTACCAACGTTCAGGTCGTTCAGCTAGTCGTTTCAAGCTATATATAGAAAAAGGCGCTCAGAGTTTCCCCAAAAGATCGCATCATGTAATAGCTTACTTAATCCATAGATTTACTAAACTATATAGTTGAAATGTTTTTTTCTTAGTAAATGAAAGTATATTTATTAATCTAATCTGTAGTAAATTACTTCTCCGAAGAAGTGCATGAGCATTACAGGGAGGTGAAACTAGGCAAAATCGTACTCAGAATATAATTAATTGTTCATTCCAAGAAATATCTATCAACATTGATTGTGCAAGTATCTATCAAGTTATTTCAGTATCAGAATGTAATTACATCATAAGTTATTATTTCTGCTAATGAAATATAACATATTTAAATTTAATTGGCAATTTAAATTGCATAAATATAAGAGCACAACAATATTTTTTTCGTTTAAAAATAAAGCTAATTTTATACCTGAAAAATGATTAAGTGACAAAGAATCTCTGTCCAAAAAATATTGTTTATGGAGAAACCTCCTCGGTATTATTAAATTGTCATATACAAATCCATGATAGTTTAAAAAAATAGAACATTCGGATTTTAAGTTAGAGTGTTACCTCAGAGGCAAAAATATGGTAAGGTATGCTAGCCATATGTGCCACTTGCTTGGTGTCACATAGTGTAGATAACCACTGCAGAAATAGGGTTTGCAGCTGGAAGTGACCATCTTAGTGTGGGAATGTCCTATAAGATATTCTGGCTAATACGGACGTGGGAGTCTATAAGAAAACCCGTCACCTCTGTCTGAGCGATGGGGGCTTCACGTGTCAGGTTTCAGACGTCCCTGAAGAGAGTGGCTGTCGTGATAGCCTCAAGTTGTCACAGGGGTGACTGTTGTAAATTATTTATTAATAATTTAATTATTCAGTTGGCATGGTGTTTTAAAAAATAAAAGTCAATTTATTTTACACACTGCTGATTTGACAAGCTCAATTTTGAAGCAATCTTCAACCGATTGAGCTGAAATTTTGTATACATGTTTAGTTTGAATGAAAATGCATTGTAAGCTATGTGACGTTATTCTAAATCCAACATAGTGGAACATCCAAGATGGCGGACTAGTTGTTATTAATACACTCCTTCAATATGAAAGGGCTTGCTGAGAATAACTCGAAAAATAAAGTGACCTTATTCTAAGTCCAATTTACAATATGGCTATTAAATGACAGAACTTGCTGAGAATACAAATGCGTGAAACCTCCAGTATTTTTATTTACCTGTGTAGATAAATACAAGTAAATTAAATAAGGTAATCTAATTGATTTTAATTTTTAAAATAAATCTCGACACAAGTATTAATATCATATAAATTGTGTAATGACGTTATAAGTTGAAAGTAAAAGTTTTAAAGGAAAAGTTTATTTTTGTTCTTTTTAGCGAATTTAAATAAAATCTAGTTTTAAAATTTTTTTTTTTTTTTTTAGTTTTAATTTATTTCCAAATTAATCCGTAATCCGTTGCATCTTCAAACAAGTAAAGACAGACCAGATCGTAGTCAGACAATAATTATCTATTTGAAGTAATATTTATTAAAATAGATTACTAGTTCATTTGTAACAATAAACACACATGATATTATTACTTATAATACAATGGTAATGACCCAGGCGGGGCTGAACAAAGCCTATGACTATTTACTATGGCTAGTTACTATAGAAGAAATTTGCACAAGTGTTTCAGTTTTAAAAGTGTTTTTTAAAGAATGCTGATTGAAATCACGGCAATGTGAATTCAAGATACGATTCGTTAGGGATCCGCATGTCTTCTTGTTAAACGTGACTCGCCTAACGAATATTAAGAAAACACATGTAAGTGTGAAGGATGTTGGATTCACTGATATGCCATAAATAATTCATTCATAAAAATATTTTATTTTCTACTATTCTATTCTTCTAAATATATACATATAAATTTATTTTCATTCAGTAGTAAAAAAATTTCAAATCGTTATTTATTACGTACATATTATTTATTTCTTTTTTGTTTGCAATAAAAATATGTAGTTTTTTCTCCATCGTGCTTCTGTACAACGCATTTTTAATTAAAAACTTGGTTTAAATAAGCGATTCGTATTTTCATAACTAATTGCAGTTTTTATTTAAATAATTTTAATTTAATAATTAAGAAGGAATGCTTGTATTAGAATATAATGAACAAATCATCATTAGCTTTATCTGCATGATGAAGACTGAATAATCCAGAAGTGGGATTTGAACGCAGCATTTGACTTCGGGATCTGCATCCTTATAAAATAGCTACTATATCAACAGTCGAATTATATCAAGTAAATAGCATTATAAAAGATATATTATAACATAGAAGCAATCGAACAAAAATATGAACTAATAGCTTATAATTGTAATAGAATAATTTAAAGATAGTATTAAATACTAAACAAACTAATTTTATTAAAAAGTGGTGAATTTGAAGAGAATAAAGTCATATATTTCCTTCAGTATTTAATCTGTACCGTATTTAATGTAGAAGACTAGACTGTACTTAATTTACTAGGAAAGTTCTATAGTCGGTTAGTTCTGAGATAATTATGAAGTGCAGGCACAAAGCTTGGTTACGAACTACAGATATGAGGTCGTCCACATTAAACGTTGAATCGCCCTGTTAGACATCTATTTTCATATGTTATTCAGATTTCTAACCATTTCTCTATTATTTCATTTGATTTAAAACGTTTTAAAAATAACATAATTGATATGCGGTAAAATTTTACACGCAGAAAAGGCATATAACTTCAGTTCTCATTATTTAAGGAATATCACAGATGTATACAGTAGATCGTCGATCTAGTATCAAGTTAATAAGGCCGTAGATTCTGCAATCCTAAGTTCAAATATCGAGTCAGTCCAATCAAAAGTTATTGGCTTTTCTCGTGCCAGCAATTGAAAGTACGTCAAGCCATTGTTCCTGCCAGGCGAACTCTTTTCAGTCTAATCAGAATACACCTTAATATCCTTATAGTGATAGATAGATAGTCTTTCCTGATATTGCCAACGTGGCCGTAATAATTTAGGATCATATCGTCATCATCCTCACAGCTCATTTGTGAATCTGCTTCTTATTTTATATAATATAATTTTTTCACATGTGTATTGCAGATTTAATTTTTATGTGGTAAAAAAGTAATATTGAGTCTAACAGCGTCATTTGAGGGTTAACTTCGTTCACTCCATGAAAATGCAATTTTCATAGCGAATCGCAAAACATGCAAATAAGACCTGTAATTGTTTTTTGAAATCAAGACGTCGGCCAGCTCCAAACTAGTAGTATTATGAACTAATCATAGACTGTTAAGTAAGCGAAAATTTTCAGGCCTTTATAGATGAGTTCTAATTCTATATAAATTTAACTAAATGCTCTGATCTTTGACCGTGAAAATCCACTATGAAGTTTTCACATTTCGAAATTCAGATGAGTGTTTATTTGATGAAAAAAGCTCTCCTAACATCAACAAATCCTGGGCTAATTAGAGGAATTTGCCTTAACAAAACCTTGTTCCATCATTGATAGATCTTAGTTGTTTTATTTTCTTCGCAAAAACGCGAATAATCAACGACTCAACTAATTAAATGATGCAAAATAATTTTGAAACGCGGAAACACAACAACTGTTTAAGAGAAACGGTTATAGATACAGAGGCGTGACGTCATTCGCTCTGATTACTGTTTCAAATAAAATGGCCGATTGCAGAATTTTATACTTTTATTTTATTAAAAATCTTATTAATCTCAATGTGTATATTAAAATGAGATCATTTTTAGAACCCTTTTAAAATAGTTTCTTCTCTAAAATCATTTATGTTTTAATTCTTTAATACTGTCATCATTCCTATTGTTGATTGAGTAAAATTTAAGAGGTATTAAACAGATGTTTGTCATAAGCTAGTTAATCAATTTAATCTATCATATCAATAATTCCTTTAAACAATTGTAAGCATGAAAAGTAGCCCTAAAACTATATTTCCATAATAGTTCCTGTATTATAAGTTCATTCCCTACTATAACTAGTACTGCTTCTTTAAATGCGTAAATGTTTGGACTGGAGAATGAAAAAAGGCGCTTCTTACTTCGTAAATGCACGGTAACAACGTCACGACAAAAATAGCGATTAACTAGGTTAAAGCCAATTACTATATGTTTAGTATGAAAAAATACGATATAATAACGTAAATGTGTTAAAGATGCACAAAATTTCAAACTCAATGGGTGACATTCGAAACAATGTGCTAGAGTGCATTTTGCTGTTTTATAAATCCCTGCAATTAAATACTTGGAAAAGCTTTTAAGAAAATTCATAGCAAAGTTCCACGTTTAAAGAGTCGCACAAACTGTAAGTGACTTCATATTATTGATTTAATTATGGAGTTGTTAAATTATTAATTAGACAAACCGTTTCTTATGATTTTAGAAACGACAATGATAAAATATTGGATAAATAAACAATAAAGTTCGTAATTTCAATTTTATTTTACATACTTTTACTATATATATTTTAACTGAATTGATTATTATTACACAATACAGCAACAAGTAAAACATTTTTTTAAAACACAAGTATTTTAATTTTGTTTGTCACACACATTGCATACACACACACATTGCATAAGAAGTAGATAATGACGGCGATGAGGGGCATATCGTTTGCTCATACGTCAGCCTGACACCAAAGAATTACCAGTATGTAGTTAGTACCCATGAGTGGTGATGACTGTAAAAAAATGTGATATGACGACATTACATTGTTTTTTTGTTTAAATATATTAAGAACTAGCTGACCCAGGCCCATTTCGTTGAGCGGTAAAAAAATTTACTTGTGATGTAATTATTAGTGTGGTTCGGTTAGTACTGAGTGCTATTATTTATTTTCTGACTGCCAAAAGTCGCGTTGACAACAACATACGACTACCACGGGTTAAAATATATAGTCTGTCACACTCACAAATGATGTGGCTTTCCATTGGTAAAAGAATTTTCAAAATCGGTTCAGTAGATCCAGAGATTACCTTCTACAAACTCACAAACTATACCTCTTTATAATATTAGTATAGATAATTAACGAATCTAAACAATAATAAAAGAATGTGACGTCAAGTATCAGTCAAGCACAAGTAACTCTAGCACAAAAGACACCATACCACCATACCGAGTTTGTGAAACGGATGACAATGCTTTAGTAATTTAATATTTGACTAAAACGGTATAAGTGACCCATTTCCTGGAAGATTGCTGCTATACGGCAAATTAAAAAAACAACTATTGTTATTTAATTTTAAAACATAAGAAGCTTTTGTCTTTATATAAGATTGGAGCATGCTCATTTACTGTTTATCTAGGAAATGAATACGTAAAGAGAAACGCGAACTCTCGCCCGAGGCGTAGGCATAATTACTCCTCTAAGATTCTTATGTTCATAAGAGTAACAATGTATTTTCCTTAAGTATCGCGATTGTAGCGCTTTTACTACTCGTGTTAACTTATACAAAATATGTTTAAAGTTAAAAATACCTAATAATATCAACATTGCTGTATATTCTATATATATATATATATATATATATATATATATATATATATATATATATATATATATATATAATATAATATAAAATTATGTTAAATCAACGTTTTTTAAATTAATGCGGCTTCTATTTTTTATAATTTTTAGATGTTGTATAGTTGCGTCTGTTTTTTGTTTTATCGTATTCAAAATTATTCATACTTCATATGTTTAAATTTCTAGTCACAATTTTACATTTATTTATGCTTAAAACATTTTTTCAAGCATAAAGCTGTTCCAAAAAAAGTGAAAATAAAATAAAATTAAGTAACTATTTATGAAATACAACAATTTTTACTCTTAAAGCAAGAAATACAATCAGAGTTTCATTTTCTTTCAACAGTATCTGCCCTAGTTTATTTTGAACTCAAGAGATGTACTGAGCAAACACTTTACGCTGAACAAGTACTCAATACTATGAACAACTTGAACATTCTTAATGGTGTACAGTTCACTTAAGAAATACATTTATAAAGTATCAATAATTTTTTGAACAATATTGAAGTTTATATTCCTTTTTTGAATTTAAATACACATCAAAACATTAGTTCATATTATATGTTTTGAACCTAATATATACGTTATAGTCGAATAGCATGATAATAGTTACAACGCGAACTTTGCTATTTCTGTTTTTGCAACAACGTGTCATGGGCGTCTTTATAAGAGCCATAACACGAACTGCGCAATGTGGCTATTTTATAGCGACCACAATTTATATATTTTATAGCTGTTTTTTCGCTCAGTAACCGTTTTGGTCGTTCAGCATGTAATGTATTTATTAGATTATTGTTATTTTTAACCTGCCCGCTACGCAAGGCGTAAATAGAATAAAAAGCACTCTATGTATGTATTTATTTCAGGACATATAGTAATTAGTTGTAGTTTATGTGAGTTTAATCTTCTCAGTTATTCGACCGCCAAACATCAATATATTGTGTTCCGGTTTGAATGGCGAGTGAGCCATAATGACAACGATATTAATGTAAGCACAAAGGATATAACATCTAAGTCCCAATGGTTTTGCGGAGCGTTGGTAGTGTATGAAATAGTTAATATTTCTTACATTCTATTGGCGGTGGTTGTGATTTATTATCAGGTGGCTCATTTACCCGTCTGTTAGTAATTAAACATTGCCACGCACGCTTTTTTTTCTCTGGAATAAGGCATTGAAATGGAAGGTATGTGGAACTCACAGGACTCACATACCAACTAAATAACATAACACAGATTAAATCGTAATTTAAGCGCCACGAGATTTAAATATTATCTTTGGAATAACTACGGGTAAATCTATATGCGAACACAGAATATTAATTCTAAATATCAGACCAGCAATTTTGAATATAATATGACAAAGCTCCAATGTAGTTACGACCTTTGAGTGAGTGATTGAAACTAAAGGGAGAGCTCATTCAGCATTGATACTAGTTACAGACTTGCCGAACTTTGTTATATTATACAAACCTAGTCAAACTTCCAACAGAATTAATTACCTAATATTAGAGTTAAGCGCGTATGTTATCAGCCAATGCAAATAGATGGCGCTAATTGATTAATTTACGTCCCTCAATCGTAAAGATACGACATTTAGTATATAAACTTTCTATTCTGAAGTATATTTGTGTCAATGAAATAGATACTTGGTATTGAATTTTATAAGGTCAATGACCTCGATATGAACATTTCCAACCTCGATAGCATCAGAAGTCCTTCAATAAAACTGATATTATCTGCAGTACACATATTAGAATCACATTTAATACTCATAGAATAAAAATTCGTTCCAATTGCGGCATTAATGACATTTTAATCAACGCTTACGTCACAAAGTGCTTTAATTTAGTAATTAGTTTGTGAGAAAATTTATTTTCAATCCTGAATAATATTGAAAACATTCAGGTTGTTTCCACCGGGAATTGCAGTGCACAAGTTTGTGTGCAAATACAAGACACTCAATTTTCTCTTTCTCATAATCAAATAAGATGGCAAACTGAGCCGACGGCCGAGTATTCCGGAGCATGATTAACAGCTTCACATGCTGCCAACTTACAAACTCTGTTATAACTTATTATTCATATATTTTGCATATGTTGTTTTTAAGGCGAGATCTGTAATAGCAATTTTTAAAAAGCTTTCAGGATCAAATCGACCCTGGGTAGATAATGGTTAAAATGCGTACAGCTTATCTTCAAAGTTTATAATATACATTTAATTATAAATATCAAGTAATAACAAGGACGTAGAACCGTGTGACCTAAAAATTTGAAAGAATTTTATGATTAGACGTTAGAAAGTTGATTTTAGTCGGGCAACCTGCAAGCAATTTAAACTCGAGTGAAATCAATTTTCATCACAATTTTTCTCGTGCTGGCAAGAAAATAATTAATCGAAAATTAGTAATTTTTATTATTTTTTTTTATAAAATTAAAAAATGTGCATACTGACTTCGAAAACACTTAACTTTTATTCAATTGTAATTGAGTCTATATAAACATTTCCCTAAATTTTATCAATAATGTAAATATACATATTAAAAAATCTTATGTTTAATCTATTTATATAAACGCAATTAAAGTTTCGCACATTAAATCCCTTTTAAGCCTAAAAGTGTGATCGATCAATTCATAGTGAAAGCAAACACATAATGAAAGCAAATAAAAACAAACATATACACGCATGAGAAATAAATAAATGTAATCACTAAAGAAAATGTAGGCAATTCATTTCAAATACTTTCTTTGAACTTTCAAACAATAGTATTACGGTATCATCATCAACTGTCAGAAAAATATTACATTCGAGCTATTTCAAAGAAAAATATAGAGTAAGGCCTTTGATTATGTGGAATTTAAATTGTTGAGGTGGACTTCACTGTGACATAAATTACCTCCGCAATATAGCATTGCTAATGAAAAGCTTAAGAAAATAACACTGGCACAAAATAACAAGTTAGAATCGAATTATTAAAAAAAACTCGCTATTTCTTTTTATCATATAGTGAAACTGTATTTTTTGAAAAAATATGTATTTATTATTCTGTCGATAATTTGAGTACTAAACTTTACTTCTAATAAATAATGACAGTTAAACTACGGGTGTCTAATATTGATCGAGTTAATATATATTGAATTTATATTTTTGGTTGGTCCTGTTCGTTATTTTTCAAGTTGAAAATACTGAACGCGGACTGTTATTGTTATACGACACTCCTTTCATTTTTTATTAATTATTTATTTTTCAATCTCTTGTATTTTCTATGCTTTCTTAAATAAAGACTTTTCTGAGATGAGGTGAGAGACGCTTAAAGAAGTAGAATAACTATCGAGTGAGAGGATCAATATTTTTTAGAAATATATCGATACTATTTTTTCGATACTATTTTTTTTCATTTCTAACTGACTAATTTCCCCCAAGGTAAAAGTGATAACAGTTTAAAAATAAAAAAAATAAAAGCACTGTTACACTTTCGTCAAATTTAAATGAAACCAAACGGAAAGTATACTGTCACAAAAAAAAAGAATTTTGCAAATCGTTTCATAAAATATGACGGAGTTCTGTAACAAAATAAAAAAATACACCCGAATTCAGAACCACCTCCTTTTTTTTAAAGTTAGCCAACAGTGCATAAGTGTGGGTGCAAACATCGGTACACTCTCTATTTTCACACGCTTATAATCCAATGGATCGGCAATCTGACCTACTAAAACTTATAAATTCTGAGCTTGCTACTCAACATTTCATATAATTTAAATAACTTGAAAATTTAAAATTTCACTTCGGCATAATTTTAAGAATATTTTCTTTTTTGACATTTTTGATTATTATGTATATAATCTGTTTCAGTTGATGTTTTTACTTTAGCCAGCCAGTAAATCAATAATATGTGTTCCTACAGAAGAATTTAGCGTATGTATTTTAATAATTTTGTAATAGGTTTCCGAATTTATTGTAATAAATCAAAATGTTTCTTTATTAACTATATTATATACATTTTTTTTATAGAATAGGAAGGTGGACGAGCATATGGGCCACCTGATGGTAAGTGGTCACCAAACGCTCTTAGACATTGGCATTGTAAGAAATGTCAACCATCGCTTACATATCCAATGCGCCACCAACCTTGGGAACTAAGATTTTATGTCCCTTGTGCCTGTAATTACACTTCCTCACTCACCCTTCAAACCGGAACACAACAATATCAAGTATTGCGGTAGAATATCTGATGAGTGGGTGGTACCTACCCAGACGAGCTTGCACAAAGCCCTACCACCAGTATAACATAAAATATATACATATATTTATATATCACACCGGATAGTAAGTACTGGTCTAAAGCATATTCTAGCCAAAGACTTATTGCAAAGTTAAGAGAAACAAACAGCTTTGACATTAAATTGTTGCGATATTTTAGATTGTATTAATAGAACTTGAAAAATCTTGAATAATCTATGGTATTTATTACAGATTCGCGAAAAAATGCGTTTTGAATGACGACGACGGAAGCAAATTAAAGTGGATTTAATAGTGAAATAGAATAGACCTAAAATATAATAATCAAGAACTATTTGCAGTGTATAAAGCAGTGCATAGAAGCATAGTAGAGCTATTAAAAGATTAGTTGGTATGTGTAATCTTGTTCTTCGATTGTAATAAGGTCTGAAATGGAACACCGTCACTTAAAATATACCTATTCAAATTTGCCATGAATTGTATTGTAAAGCTCGAGAAACAGACGCTGAAAGGACATTCGACATTTTGGCTAGGTTGATGAGAAATAGCCTCTCGTAGTTAGTGTCTGGTGGATAAATGTATAATGATGGTAAAATACAGGAACTATGTTCATTCTAGACTTAAGTCCAAGACAAAAAGAAAGGAAGAAATCAAGGTGTAAAAATTGGAAACTAATCACTAGATCTAGTGTTAAAAAAATCATATCCAAGTTCATATATTATATGTGTACTATGAATAGATATATTTTTATACATCTTTAGTATAGTTTATACGATATTCGAAAAAAATTACTAGATCAATATACATAAATCTTATACAAGAAGATGTAGAGCATTTCAGAGATAATTTTAGTATATACATACACATTTCACCCGGTTTAAATTTAGACTATTGACGTGACAAGCGTGAATTTCATGCTCTTGCGTAATGTAATTACCGATTCAAATTCAAATCATTAAGCTACAGACGACTTCCGAGGTTTCACGTCCCAGGAGTATCGTACCATATAACAGTATAAAGCTAATAATGCCAACAATGGATTATTAAGCGTTAATTGTACTCAGAAAACGTCTCGTTTTCGTATCGTAATTGAATTCGAGTTTCTTTGCAAATAGGCACTATCAGAATTCAAGGCGAGCCCTCCGAAGTTGGATTAAGTTGTCTGATGTAGAACGACAGTAGGCTGAGTAAATATTTCGTTAACTATTCCTTTGTCGTTCCTTGTAGCGTGATGAGCGTATCAAAGTAACGTCACCCTCCCTCACTGCTGTATTAGAAACTTAAAATATTTAAATTCCAGGAACGCTCTTAGCTTGAATAATATATGTTTTTTCGTTCGCATATTTATTTATACATGCATTTATTTACATATAAAATTAATTGTATTAACTTTATATTAAACTTTAAGGCATTCGATATTTCAATTTAGCAAATACACTACTATTTATTTTTTAGGTGCCTGTGTTCCCCTTTCTTAAAGAAATATTAATTATTTTTTTAATATTAAATTTAATACAAGAAATTAAAAAAAAAAATCCAAGTTTTCCCCTTTATAAAATTAATAATTTGCAAGGCATTAATGAAACTCAACAAACTTTATTTTGTTATTAATAATAATCATTTGTAAAAATGCATTGATCAACAACTGCTCGCTCTCGTGTAGGAATTAACCATTTGTATGTAATAATAGCTTATACACATTTGTATTTTCTATTTAAACTAATATTTGCCGGATCTATGTGATAGAATACACATTTCTAACCATTAATCTATTTAAATAAACATATTTTGATTTCACAGTATGGAATAAAACTCTTTTTACTTTGTCAAAGACATGAAATAAGGACGCTCCTTAGAACTTAAATGCTATTACAAACAGCATATACTCTTATTTCGTCTCAAGTATAGGCGACCTTCATTGAATTGTTCTGTAAGAAGGGGGGGGGGGGGGGGGGTTGTTAGGAAATATTTACTTGTTTATTTTACCCCACCAGCATTTACAAAGGGGTTGATTGAATTAAAATTTTGAAAAGATTTCAATGTACTATGTGAAATAATTTTATATTTATTAAATAATAATCAAAATATACATATTTCATTTAAGTAGGCAGAAACTTTACAAAATTTAATGGAAATTTTAGTGTTTGTTTGACCATGAATTTCGGCTTAGACTTATATCAGACGTGTAAATTATACTATATAGGTAGGCGAATGGGCAAATGGCCACCTGATGGAAAGTAATCACCAGACATTGGCGTTGTACAAAATAATAACCGTTCCTTATATCGTCAATTCATTATCCTTGGAATTAAGATTAAGATGTTATGTCCCTTGTGCATGTAGTTACACTGGCTCGCTCACCTTTCAAACCATAAACAATACTAAGTATTGCTGTTTAGCGGTAGAATATCTGATGAGTAAGTGGTATCTACCTAGACTGGCACAAAGCCTGACCACCAAGTAAACTTCACCGTTCATAATTTTTCGACAGTCGATAATCGGCTTAATTTATTATAAGCTGACAATTACTATTTTCCGGTAACATCGCACAAAAATAATACAAACAAAGAGAAAAAATTAATTGACTTAAAATATTCAATATATATTTTACTAAGGTATTATTGCAGCGATATAAAACGCATATATTTTTTTATACAACGCGGCAATTTTACTCGGTTCATTCCCATGTGTAATCACATATGCTACTGACTGTTGAAATGCCAAAATTGCATTTTGTTGTTCCCGAAAAGCCCTACAATTACTAATTCGAGAGCGCTTTTAAGAATATTTATTACACAATTACACTTTATAGGGCGAAGGTAAACAAACGATCCGTTTTTTAATGGTTGTTTTGTTACCATGTTCCGTTCGAATATAACATTTCATTAAAACTTTTCGTTGTATCCTTAATAAGCGTTACGTAATAATATATAAGCTGTTATATAATTTAAGCTGAATCTGTGATGTTTAATAAAAAGTCAAGCTATTAGAGTTAAAGTATTTTGGATACACATGGCATAGAATATGTGTCATTCTCAATACTAATAGTGTCACGTCAATCCTGATCAAAGAACGCGGGTTGAAATCCCGGCCAGCTACTGACTTTTCATATGCTTAAAAAGTGATTCTTATGAACGTCTTGCTTAACAGTGAAGAATGAAATTGTGACACACCCCCCAAACCAATCCTCTAAAAGCGTGTTGGAAAAATCAACAAGCCTTCTCATATTCACAACTTTCACTACTACTATATAAAACTCCAATCGAAACCCGTCCGTAAGTCATAACTTCATAATGTTATCACAGGCATACAGATAATATATTCATATATTTTGGGCTTGTGTCGCTATCGATTTCCCCAAAGTAATAAATTAAAAATTTGTTCTAATTTATAATAAATCTTAATAATCATATACTTATTCTTAAATTGAAAAATTAATAAAGCTTGATATAAGGCCGCAGATCCCGAGGTCCTTAGTTCAATTCCCAGGCGAGCCAAAAAAAAAAGTTATTGAGTTTTTCTATCAGGAAATTCTCGGTAATCTGGAGTCTGGAAGTTGAAAGTGAGTACACTCCCGTGCCTCGGAAAGCACGTAAAGTCGTTGGTCCTGCGCCTGAACTCTTTCCGGTCGTGTCGGATTGTCGTCCCATCGAATTATGAGAGTTAGGGAATAGAAAGTGAACCTGTGTTGAGATATATATTGAATTTCATCACAATCCATTCTGTAATTTAAATTAAGAATGATTTAATATATATTAAGAAGGACAAAATCGAATTATAAAAATTTCAACACTTTAAAAAAAAATAGTATATCTGAAAAGTATTATTGGAAAAAAAACGCCTTACATTATCAGTCTTTTATATATATATATTTTTTTATATTCGCCGGGAGGGCAAATGACTCTACTCCACCTGATGGTAAGTGGTAGTAGAGTCCAAACGCGACGATGGCCAGTACAGACGGGAAAAACGTTCTGCACTAGCCGCCTTCGCCTTGCCGGCCCGCAAGATGCCTCTTCACGCCTCGTTTGAAGGAACCCGGGTTGTAAGAGGAGGGGAACACGTGAGCTGGTAAGGAATTCCATTTTTTGGAAGTACGACAAAGAAAGGAGTTTCCAAATTTCTTTGTTCGCAAATTGATGTCATAGTTAGGCGGTGACATCGAGAACCAGCTCGCGTGGACTTTAAGAAGGAAGGGGGAAGCAGGAATTAGAGAGAATAATTCCTCAGAGCACTCGCCGTGATACAGTCGATAGAAAGCGCTCAGTGCTGCTATCTCACGACGCAATTGTAAAGGTTCAAGGGTGGTTGTGACCTTTACGTCGCCAATAATGCGTACGGCACGTCGCTGCAACCGGTCCAAGGCCTCAAGTAGGTACTTAGCGGAGCCATCCCAAAGGTGCGAGCAATATTCCACGCAAGACTGTACCTGTGTTTTGTACAGCAGACACAGTTGTTGTGGAGTGAAAAAGCGCCGCACCTTGTTCAGAACTTCGAGTTTCCGTGAAGCTGTTTTTATAACAGCCTCGATGTAATCCCTTGGACTAAGGTCGCAGCGAACGTCAATCCCCAGCATGGCGATTTTGCTTTGCATCACCAGCGGAGTACCACAGAGGGAGGGAAGGGGGGAAATGTTGACTTTTTCGCCGTGAGAGCGCATACCTGTGTTTTTTTGGCATTAAACTCAACAAGATTATCAGAGCCCCATTTGGCGATAAGCTCTAACGTCCTATCGAGTTCAATGACAAGATCGCTCCGCCTCTCCTCAATTTCCGCTCGCCCAGCCACTGCGCGTCCGTGGTATCCACCATGCACTGTACTATCGTCTGCATAGCAATGTATGTTCCCAAGAGAGAGCATATCATTGATATGCAAAAGAAAGAGTGTGGGAGGCCATATGCCGGCAGCTTGGAGAGAAGACTTCTGTGCCAGACCCTGTCGAAAGCCTTGGAGATATCGAGGCTGACAGCCAACGATTCTCCATGATTGTCGATAGCTTCACCCCAGAGGTGTGTTACGTACGCTAGAAGATCACCTGTGGACCGTTTTGGTCGAAACCCGTACTGACGATCATTAATTAGACAGTGATCTTCTAGGTAATGGATCAGTTGGTTGTTTAAAATCCGTTCCATCACCTTACAAAGTACTGAGGTGATAGCTATTGGCCGATAATTTGCCGGGTCAGACCGATCCCCTTTTTTGGGAACCGCTTGCACATTAGCTCTTCTCCAAGCCTCCGGCACACATCCCGAAGAGAGAGAAAGTTGGAACAGGCGCGTTAACACAGGAGACAGCTCCGCTGCGCACTTCTTCAGCACTATGGCTGGTATTCCATCGGGACCGCTAGCTTTCCGTACATCAAGTGATTGCAGCTCCGCACGCACATCGCGTTGCCTGATTTTAATGTCAGGCATCGTATGGCCACATGAAGGTATTGTATGTGGTAGCGCACTACAATCATCGATGACGGAGTTATCGGCAAAGAGTTTAGCCAGAAGATCAGCTTGCTCTTGCGGACTGTGAGCTAGCGATCCGATTTGTGAGCGGTGGCAGCGAAGGTTGGCAGAAATTGTTTTGCACAGACTTGGTCAGACGCCAGAAGCTACGGGAGCCCCTAGGATGCGAAACAAGGTCATGACCAATCTGTACAATGCGCTGTACATTCGCTCCCGTGTATGTCTTTCTACAGGACTTGGAATTTTTATTGTAGTTTGCTTTCAGTGAGTCAATGTTAGATGCCCCGCTAATGCAGCCGTTGATTGCGATATGCCGCCTGCTTAGATGATACAGCATCGGCACATTCACGAGTGAACCAACGGTTACGCGTACCCCTACTGACGAGATCTGAGCTAGGAATGTAGTATTCCATTCCCAGCATGATCTCGCCAGCAACAGCAGCGGCACCAGCTGTCGGGTCATTCCCACTGAAGCAACGTTCCTTCCAAGGGACTGACGCATAGTAATCGCGCATACCGTCCCAATCCGCCGACTTATAGTGCCAAACGCGACGTTTGCATACCGCTAGTGGCGGCAGCTTGGCCTGTGGCACTCTGGTAGAAATAAGGCTGTGATCCGAAGAGCCAAGAGGAGCCTGAACCACAACCTGATATTCCACCGGGTGAGAAGTCAGCAGAAGGTCCAGTAGAGAAGGTGCTTGCCCATCAATGTCTGGGATCCTGGTGGGCTGATCAACCAGTTGGGTCAAGTCATGTGTGAGAGAAAAAGCATGAGCAGTCCTTCCAGCATGGTCAGTTTTGAGGGATTTCAACCATGATTCGTGGTGAGCATTAAAATGCTCCAAAAACACCAATTCCGCGTTAGGAAATTGCTCTTGCGCAGTATCTGCCACCCGACTAAGATGGTCAAATAATCGGCTTGTCTCCAAGTCACCATTATGGGATCTGTAGAGGCACACGTAGACTCGGCTCTGACGAACCAGGTCCACACGTACCACCAACATGGAGAAGGAGGGGTCCTCCAAGCAGCGCAGTCGGTGACAGCAAACATCCGTCCTGACGAACAAGCATACTCCGGCTTTCGCTTTGAAGGATTCTTCAAGCATGTAGCCGGGATAATTAAGGTAGCTGGTATCGGCAGGACGGAGTATTTGTGTCTCCGTGAGAAACAACATTGCTGGCCGTGCTGTCTCGAGATGGTGGTGGACGGCGTTGAGGTTAGTGTGGAGTCCTCGGATGTTAGAGAACTCGACCTCAAACAGCGAGGGTATGGTGGGGGTGAAAAGAGACGTGAAGCGAGCGATGTATTGCCACGATAGGGATGGGCAAAGTGTGGAGGCGTGTTTCCCCAAGTGGTTGCCAAAAGGAAAAATACACTGACCCGCCGGACGTAAGGGCCCCCGGAAGTGGCCGCCTGGACCCCACCTACCGGTCACCAACCGGCACGACGGTCCACCCCGAGATTATGCGTGGCCTGGTGGGGCAGCCTCATGAGCTGGTTAGGCACGCTCGGGCCCCTGTACTATGCCACGGGCGGCCAGCGGAACAGCCGTTTCTTCGGGTCTCCCTGTCCGGCAGGTCAATACAGTTTCCCCCGGCATTGGTTCAACAGCCGTCTCCATTGGACCAACACCCATCGCGGCAATACTCGCTCGGGCTCTGGCTGTACGCTGGCTGACCTTGAAACGCGGCTGCAAGCCACTTCACGAGTTTTTCACCATGCGTACGGTGGTAACAAGCCAGGCGGATGCTTAACATCCTACCACCAGATAAAGTCACATGATGGTAATAGTCAAAAATTAATTAGCACTTGTAAACTTGCTCGAATATAATTCTGATCGAAGTTTTACTGCGCTGCGAACTTCATCAAGTATCAAAAATAATGCATTAATTGTTACACGATATCGTTCATGATCTTACAAGTTACACAAAGTTTGTGTAATTGAAACCAACCAAGATCTCAATCAATATTGATATAACTCATATACCTCTAACTTTGTTATATTATTGATAAGGTTCCGTCTATTCAGCTTAAATAAACGCCGAACTGATATTGTACTTCAGTCAATCATACTTGGTCTATTGTTGGAACGTAAGTAAATAAGTCATATTATAATATGTATTATTACGCATTTCATTAGGATTAATTAATAACAATAGCTAATTTTTTTGGTCAATTTTAAATTTGTCCCCAGCTATTTCGTCTTCGTACATAAAAATATCTTAATATATTTTTAAACCGACAAAAAAAAACTAAACAATATATTTAGGAAATCGCTATTATTTTAAAGAAATGATTGATTTTGCGAATAATATAAATAATTTAAGTGTTTAAAAACATTATCCATTATAAATAGGTTAAGTACCTATAATATTTATTTACGTTTATATATCAAGCCTTACAAATATCATTATAAAATATACGGCTCATAATTTTAAAATATTCTTTTAGTTTTATTTAATAATTTACAAGCCATCTATCATAGCTTCGCAAGGGTAGAATAAGGGTCTACATTAAACGTTTATATCCTATGTATAATGCATATAACTCTATTGGTTTACGTGGCACACGCCAGTAAAACTCCCAGTTGAGAAGTTTTATTCCGACATCTGCAACAATTATCGACACATTTCAGCCAATTTACACAAAATATAATTATCATACACCTGAATTTTACTAATGAATCACTCCATCCATTAGTGAAAACGTAAGAAAATTCATTCTATAGTTTTTGAGTCGCGTTCAGACAGACAGATGCGGCAGGGGACTTCATTTTATAATATGTAAATATTTGTTTATGCTAATTTAATTACTAAAGTTTTTGTTAACAATGTTTATTTACCGGGATTACTTCAAGGGTAACAAATAGCTTAGTTTTAAATTAGTTTTAAGTTCACCTCAGGTCCGCAGATAGTTCCGTCGCTACAACGCGACATGAATCGACGAATATTACACGATATCGGATATCGGTGGTTCTCATCGGTTATTAGACTACCGACATCAAAACATGCTCTGTATATTGCGAATTGAAGATGAGCGAGTGTACGAGTACGTAGAGACAAAAGAGATACTACCTTAGAAGGAATGGTTAAATATGAAATACCCCTAATATTTACAGATCTGTAGGGGGATTATGTCAAAAATAATTAGTATTATTGACTTAAAGTTTAAGATATTTATTTAGAATAAACACGAAAAAGTCTATTAAAATATAGTTATAATGAACTAACTAAAGGCTTCGCATGCGGTTTAGACAGGTGCTTCATACCAAGTTTTATTAAAATCGATTTAATGGCTTAGCCGTGAAAACATAACAGATAGGCAGAGTTTTCTTTCGCATTTATAATATTAGTATAGATTTTAAATCACAATAACTTTCTAATATTTTATGTAAAAGTATATTTACAAGCATTTATTGTATAACTTAAAGAAACATCGTGTTTTAAATTGCTTTTTATTCATGCTATATATTGATATGGTGTATAATTTACGAAAAATCAAATCGGCACTGGTCATTAGAATCAGCGAAAACGGCCAAAAATTTAACCAAAGAAAAATTTAAATAGCTCGATTAAAATCGACGAATTCTTTTCATGTCAACGTTTAACAGGTTCGCGACGTCAAAGGAGCTCATCCATCAGCGACTGACATTATCCATTTATCACTATCGAAAGGGTTGATTGAATAAAGAAGTAACACGGCCCTGTCATTTTACTTTACATGAAATCAGCTCGGTTCACGATGACGTCATCGGAAAAATTACGTAAGGATAATCCGTTAGTGCAGTGGTCACTGCAATGACTTGGGAATTTTTATATAAAAACAAAACGACATGAAAACTAAAATAAATGTAAGAGTGAGACCATACGGGGGTTGTTTAGCGTTGCGATAGCTGAACGTTGACTCTGCATTGTATTTTATACATGGTATGCCACACGGTACTAAGGAGACTAGGAAAGCGAAGCGGAGCGCATGGTATTGCAGAGCAGCGCAGTATTGGTTGTACTTATTAAGACTGTTATGACACATCCTACAGACGGCACTGCGTAGTGATACCGCAATCTTTCGAAATCTCTCGTGGCATTCAATGTGTTGATAACGTTACGACGAGGCAATGCACTGACAACGCCCATGTAGTCTCATCCTAACTGCATTTTAATATCATAGAGGGTAAAGTCTTTCTCTTGACAGGATGAAAAGGTTTTATATATATTATTATTTTATTACGCTGCTCTCATGCGGGTTGGATGTGATATAATTTGTGATGTCATAAAATCTTTGATGGCACAGTTGCTACGTTTAGCTGATTCAAGCCTTGACAAGCACCATTAAGTTCATGTACTTAATTTGAAAAGTGTTATTGAATATCTTTTTTCGAAATATATAATAACTAAATAAGCATACTCTTGTCTCTATAAGTCATCTTTCCACTTTAAAAATCTAATGTTTATTTACTGTTTCTTTGTTTCAATATTCTAATGTTGTATTTAAAATGAAATATTTTTTTCTCAAAACAAATTCATTTTTACTCAACGAGAATATTTACAATATATATATATACGTAAATGTTAGTTTAAGTAAATTCATAACATTAAGCAACACAAAATTTGGTATATTACTACATTACTAATCGTTATGGTGTAGAAAATTATCGACGCAACTATTTAATCGCCTACAACGCACCCTTAACGGATGGTAATCGCTTTACTTGTCACTTGCACCCTTTACTCGAGATTAATTGTTAACGAGGAGATACGAATATGCGTCTAAATGTGTGAAACAAATAAACTCATTGTGAGTATGTATGTGTGTGTATCTCATATTGGATTAACTATTAAATTGGTGCGAATAGTTATTATTATATATCATAAAATTGTCAAGATATTATAAGATCGTAAACGTATTTTATTAGAGAAATGAATGTATATATAATGTATATGGTATGCCATATGATCACCTATATGCGATATTAGCCAAATGTTTACGCACTATAGAGTTTTTATTAAAAATTAACAGTTTTTATACTACTTTGGCTTAAATCATACTAATGTACATATACTTAAAGAAAAAAAAATCGAGATATTTTGGATAGATAAACAGAATTATGGAATTGCCTGAAAACGAGCCCGAGAATTAAATAAATTATTTGTAGTAAATTTTAGCAAAATTATAGTCGGTTACGATAGCTTCCAATCTCAAGACACAGAGTATACACATGTCGTACGTGCTTAAGACGAGCGTGACGCCAATATGAATATCTAAGGAAATATAAAATATAAGAATACTGAATCACGTTCTTAAGCTATATTTTAACCTCAATGCTTAAAACTTCTCCGCTATTATATACTGTATCATGTTATACATAACCTTACCAACAATGCATTAATAGTTTTAAATATTGTTACGTAATTCCTGATATATTGTATATTTACAAATAAGCATACTATGTTCATATCAATGAAGTTGGGATATATTTTTATGTACAAAAATTATATGAATCGAGTTCAAGCGCATGACCAACAGCTTTCCGAGTTACGGGAGTAAACACACTTCCAACTTTCATACTTTGGGCTATTAATGAGAGTTTTCGACAGAAAGTACCAATAACTTTTTAATGGCCCGACGTGGGATCTAACCCAGGACGTCGGGATCTGTGACATTATATCTAGTCACTAAACTAACAAGGCAGTCATAAATAGAATAGTATAGTTAAAGATTATAACTAGTTTTATGACCCAATAATAAGAACTCATTTTTTGTTAATTTCATCCATTAATTTATCATGGATCTGTAAGAAATGTTATATCTCATAGATTTAAAATAAATGTGTACTATAACAGCCTACTTATAATCGTTTTCAGTAGGTAATTAGTTAAACACTGACTTGCAAATATCTTCCATGTACAGACAGCGATCAATTACGTTTTTATTGTATGTATAGAAGATGACGTAAGTAAAAGTAAGTACATTTATGAATTGTTACCGCTTAATATCCGTGACTCACCTCGACTTACAATCTAGTCTTCTATAAATAGCGTATTTCTAACTTTCAATTTTATAATAGAAAATGTTTTACTCAACAAACTCATAAAATCGAGTATTATCGATACGTTATCGTCAATTTACGCTTGGCCGTTCAATAAAGGCTCTAGAAACATCAATCTTTGTGTCATTTTCTGGTAGTAGAACCGAGAAAAATGACTTCATAGCTTCACATCTTTAGAGAAATACCAAACTCATTAATCTTCAATACAGACGATTATTTATTCGATATAATTTCTCACTTCTCAATTATATCATAAAATATACTTCATAAATATTTCCATAACATAATTTTTCACTTAAAATTAAATTAAAACTCACATTATATTATCATAGTTTGTATTGTTACTTCGTGTTATATTAAAGTATATAGAATTCAACAAATTTACCAACTAAAAGAGCTCTCTGTAAGTAAGCATTCTACTTAGCAGCACAAAACTAAAGCATTTAAAGTAGTTTTTGAGTATACGAAATAGATTACGAGATTTGATTAATTGATGAATGAATGTAATAACTATGCAGTATTATTCATAGTTAGGTATATTTAAAACATACCTAAACAATTCTGCGTAGGTTTTATTAGTTTTATTTAATTTTAGTAGGGAAGGGTTGCAAATGCAACGAAATTTTAAACCAGATCTATCCAACCGATTAAGCTTAAATTTTGCGGACACTTTTTGTACTGCGACAATTCAAAGCTTTTTTTAAATGTTTTTTATGAATTAATATTTTTCCAATTCAATCAAAGGAGCGTGTTAGTAATGACATATTTATTTGTTTATTCAATAAATAAAATTTAAATATCTTGTATTGATTTTAATCAGGTTCGTCGTAGCGAATTGAAAATTTAGTATTAAAATAATATAATTATTTTAATACGGCATAAGGCTTAACAAAAATTGTAAATCAGAGTATTGAGCGCCTTCGATTACTTTTGACAACATCATAATACGCGTTAAATACAACAATAGGTGAACTTCGAGTGCTAGAGACTAGACTAAACAGAGAGACATACAGATAATAATATGAATGAATAAAAATATGAAAACAAGAATTTCGTTTCTAAATTAATTTCATTCATATACCTAAAAATATGACCCGAAAAAGTTTTATCGTTTCTCAAAACATTCGCTAACGGTAGTGCAGTTGAACGTACCGCAGTTGTTGCATTTTTCACGATCCATTGAATCCTCAGTGAGCTACAATAAAAGCCAGTAGATCTCACAGATAAAACGCAATATTTCGCGTTCAGACTGTTTCGAACCACATGCGAGTGCCGCAGAACGTACTATGTATGATTTACATTCGTTTAAATATTTTTGTCATTGTATATGTTGGCAAAGTAAAATATTTGTTAGGATGTCTGGTGGTTGGCAATGATCTCACATTGGATAGAGACTTGAGAGACTTGAGATCGGACGAACATATGCCCGAAGAATGATTAAGCTTGAGTCGAAAAATCAAGCAAAGAGTCTAGCACCTAACATGGATGTCTGTGTTAAGAAAACATGTAAAATTAGAAAAGAGTTGGTGTTAAATATCCAACTGCGGAGAAAAAGCTTTCTATTCAGTGATAAATGATGATAAAGTTAGGAGATTTTTTCCTCACTGTTCGCTACACAAATGCAGGTTGGATGTCGCAGAAATATCTCAGAGACTTGCAGCTTTCTTCTACCTGTTTTCATTCACCCCCGAGCACTAGATTTTTTATGATATTTATAATATATGATAATTACAATTATGATGATACAAAACTTTTAGGTAGCCACGATAAGCTAAAATGTAAAAAAAAGTTTTTCGTCACAGACAAATACTTCAATTATATTTATTTGTATAGAAACATTGACACAAAAAAATATATAAAACTAAAGTCACAGTGATAACATTATATATGAATTATAATTTATTCAAATTTAATTGTTTTCGCTTACGAATGGCACGACAGTTCTGCGTCACATCAAAGTGACATGATAGCACACGTTTATACTACAAAATATATGACATTTCACCACAGAAACGATTCCTAGCGCAAAAAATATGTTCTCTTTTATTATTTTCAGCATTTAGCAGACATAATTGGGTGATTTACACATAATAACCATTAAAAATGTTAAACACAGTTTAAACAAAAAAAAACCCCATGATGACACATGATACGTAGTTAGTCTAATTCAAAACTTCCCAAAATGGGCGTAGAGGGTATCAAGGGGGGTGGAATTCGTTTGCATTTTTAAAAGAACAAATGATTTAATGGATTAAAACAACTAAAAATCGTTAAAATAAGTGTTTTATTTTCTTGAAAAAATTAAAGTGCATGAAAATATTTTTGATTGTCTGGCCTCCCCAGAATTAATGTTGTTCCCAATCTTTCTTCTGTTGTACCCTGGTCTAATTGGTTGGTATAACAGTATCAAATAAAGCCTTTTGAAGGATACGTAATTTAAAAAACATTGCTTCTTTTTAATTAATACTTACAGTATTTTTTTATGAACTCGGTAGGTGTACAGGCAAATAGCCACCTGATGATAAATGGTCACCACCGCTAAAGACATTGGCGCTGCAAGAAATATTAACCATGCCTTACATTACCAACGCGACAGCAACACAGTAGTTACACTGACTCAATCGCACTTCGTTGCTGTTTTGCGGTAGAATATCTGATAACCTATCCAATACCAAGTAATTTAAAAAAAATCCTTGTTACATCCTGAATTTGATTTGAATCATTACAAACCTATTGATACACATTGAGAGGAAACTTATTATACCGCCAATCCAAAATATTTAAACAAATATAAATTATAGTGACTTTATGTTGAATATATACATATATTGGATTAAATGAATGCTACAAAATGCAGTGAGAGTTAGGGTATGTTGAAAACCTATATATTATCTATTTCTTTGAAATTATTCTTCTTCTAATTGAATTATCTCAGAAGAACAATTGAATAAATATTTAAAAAAAAATCCTTTCAAATACAATTACAACCGAATATTCTATTCACAAATCAGCATTGGAGCAGTGAGGTGGTATTAGCTCGAAACTTTCTCTTCGAGAGAGACAGAGAGAAAAGACTTTTGCCCAGCAGTGATGCATTTAGAAACTATTTTATAGATCAATCATTCGATAAGTGAAAGATGAAAACATATCGAATCAATTGCTACTAATTTTCTAATCTACAATTCATCATCTAAAATAATGATGAAACATGAGCGATTTTTATATTAAATATTCGTACATTGTGGTTATTCAATGTGAATATTGATAACAGTCAATTTTATAAACGGCATTGTGAAATATGTCACTGACTGATAACTAACGCTATAAAAATGCACAACATAGCCATATATTTATGAAAAAATAATAAAAAAACAATTACAATATCAAATCACATACTTTAAAAGACTATAATGAGAGACACGTATGTAACTTATCCAACTAATTCTAATTAAGTCACCAATTTTTCGTGTTTCGTCTGACTTTCCTTGCGGCTAATAACTAACGGAATTACTATTATGTGGTAAATAGGGCGCTTGGAGTAATGGATGCAATCTGAACTCGCACCCCTCAAGTCACGTGTCTCCTAAATTTCCCTCGAGAATATAAACTTTAGCACGAATTTTCCCACACAACTGGTAAATAAGTTTGTGTTAAGGTTACATTTTGTCACTAATACACCTAACATTAGCCTGTTTACGATGAACGAATAATAATAAAAGAAAATATATACTTCTAGTGATCCGTACTTAAAATTATGCAGCTATAATAATTAATATCGGCATATATCTGTCTTTCATAAATACGACGTATTTCGCATTATAATTTGTTCTACATAAAAACATGATATTTATGAACTTGTTGTGTAGTCATTTCTAATGTATGGAAGTCTCCGTCTCTTAAGACGTAGAGCTTATGTATTTATGTCCTGAAAATTATTACACTGAGAGGTATTACGTAAACTATAATTTTGTGAACGATTAATCGAATTGAATAGAATGTAGTGATGAAATATACTGAAAATTATCACGCTTAGGGGTTAAAAACGGATTTTTATTAACAAAATAAGAATGTATGTATTTATTACATATAATATGTAATAATTATTATCTATGGCCATACGGAATAAATATGACAATGCGGAACACATTTATTAAAGAACAACCTTACACTCGTCCGGTTTTTGGATATTTATGTTACTTAATATAAGTTTCATTTTATGCTTGTGTCACATAATAAAATATTTATAAGGCTATATAAAAAAGTAATAATATTTTTATTCTTATAACTTCTAGCAAAAACGAAGAAGGCCAAAATAATCTAAAAGTTATATTTAAGTGGGTGAATTGTTTATGTTTATCACACGTTTATCAAATTCATTATAGTTTTGGAATTAATTTATAATTTTTAACTCTTAAATTATTATTGTTACGTCAACATGAAAGGATCAAATCAGAGCTTTGCCTCGAAATATAGTGCTAATTTTTGATGTCCGATCGTTAGATGAAATTCTGCATCATATAAATACCTACGTGGTAACCAACCAACCACAAACGCTAGTCCATCACTTTGGAGCAACGTGGAGGTTTAGCTCCAATCCTCCTCAAACAGGACCGAGGCTTTTGCCCAGTAGTGGGGCGCTTACAGACTGCTGTTACTCATTTTTAAAGCATTACAATTATCGATAGTCATATCATCATCAATTAGTAAATAAATATAATTATAATACATTTTTATATTTAATGACTCCTACATACATTCATTCGAACTACAGAAGTACCGGCAGAAGAAACTCAACCTACACTTATATGTGTTTACATTTATGACGAAACAAATATTGAAAAGAAACAAGATGTAAAATATAACGTTCTAATAACCCGCAAATGATATCAAAATAGTAGAATATGTTGAAATAGACGGTCTCAAAGGCACGAATAGAAATAGACGCTATAAATGCCTCTTTTTAAACGTTGTATGTTTTGAACTTCGCTATTAAATTATATTGGTTAGTATTATATCCTCGGACATTTTTCACACACGGCCATCTGACCCCAAATTAAGCTTTTTTTTTTTTATATGCCCCGGGATGGCAAATGACTCTACTCCACCTGATGGTAAGTGGTAGTAGAGTCCAAACGCGACGATGGCCAGTACAGTCGGGAAGAATGTTCTGTACTAGCCGTCCCCGCCTTGCCGGCCCGCAAGATGCCTCTTCACGCCTCGTTTGAAGGAACCCGGGTTGTAAGAGGAGGGGAACTCGTGAGCTGGTAAGGAATTCCATTTTTTGGTAGTGCGACAAAGAAAGGAGTTGCCAAATTTCTTTGTGCGCGATGGAATTGATGTCACAGTTAGGCGGTGACATCGAGAACCAGCTCGCGTGGACTTAAGATGGAAGGGGGAAGCAGGAATTAGAGAGAATAATTCCTCAGAGCACTCGCCGTGATACAGACGATAGAAAGCGCTCAGTGCTGCTATCTCGCGACGCAATTGTAAAGGTTCAAGGGTGTTTGTGACCTTTACGTCGCCAATAATGCGTACTGCACGTCGCTGCAACCGGTCCAAGGCCTCCATTAGGTACTTAGCGGAGCCATCCCAAAGGTGCGAGCAATATTCAACGCAAGACCGTACCTGTGTTTTGTATAACAGGCACAGTTGTTGTGGCGTGAAAAAACGCCGCACCTTGTTCAGAACTCCGAGTTTTCGTGAAGCTGTTTTTATAATAGCCTCGATGTAATCCCTTGGACTAAGGTCGCAGCGAACGTCCATCCCCAGCATGGCGATTTTGCTTTGTATCATCAGCGGTGTGCCACAGAGGGAGGGATGAGGGTAAAATGGTGATTTTTTCGCTGTGAGAGCGCACACCTGTGTTTTCTTGGCATTAAACTCAACAAGATTATCAGAACCCCATTTGGCGATGAGCTCTAATGTCCTATCGAGTTCAATAACAAGATTCTCCCGCCTCTCCTCAGTTTCCGCCCGCCCAGCCACTGCGCATCCGTGGTATCCACCATGCACTGTACTGTCATCTGCATAGCAATGTATGTTCCCAAAGGAGAGCATATCATTGATATGCAAAAGAAAGAGTGTTGGAGATAGCACAGATCCCTGGGGGACGCCAGCATTCACTACATAGAATTGTGAAGCGCAACCATCTACTAAAACACGAAGGCTACGCTTGTGTAGGAAGCTGGCAATCCAGGTGCATAGCTGAGCAGGCAGACCATATGCCGGCAGCTTGGAGAGAAGATTTCTGTGCCAGACCCTGTCGAAAGCCTTGGAGATATCGAGGCTGACAGCCAACGATTCTCCATGCTTGTCGATAGCTTCACCCCAGAGGTGCGTTACGTACGCTAGAAGATCACCTGTGGACCGTTTTGGTCGAAACCCGTACTGACGATCATTAATTAGACAGTGATCTTCTAGGTAATGGATCAGTTGGTTGTTTAAAATCCGTTCCATCACCTTACAAAGTACTGAGGTGATAGCTATTGGCCGATAATTTGCCGGGTCAGACCGATCCCCTTTTTTGGGAACCGCTTGCACATTAGCTCTTCTCCAAGCCTCCGGCACACATCCCGAAGAGAGAGAAAGTTGGAACAGGCGCGTTAACACAGGAGACAGCTCCGCCGCGCACTTCTTCAGCACAATGGCTGGTATTCCATCGGGACCGCTAGCTTTCCGTATATCGAGTGATTGCAGCTCCGCACGCACATCACGTTGCCTGATTTTGATGTCAGGCATCGTGTGGCCACATGAAGGTATTGTTGGTGGCTGCGCACTACAATCATCGATCACAGAGTTGTCGGCAAAGAGTTTAGCCAGGAGGTCGGCTTTCTCCTGCGGACTGTGAGCTAGCGATCCGTCCGGATTTCTGAGCGGTGGCAGCGAAGGTTGGCAGAAATTGTTTTGCACAGACTTGGTCAGACGCCAGAAGCTACGGGAGCCCCTAGGATGCGAAATAAGGTCATGACCAATCTGTACAATGCGCTGTGCATCCGCTCTCGTGTATGCCTTCTTACAGGACTTGGAATTTTTATTGTAGTTTGCTTTCAGTGAGTCAATGTCAGACGCTCCGCCAATGCAGCCGTTGATCCACGCGCGATATGCCGCCTGCTTAGATGATACAGCGTCGGCACATTCACGCGTGAACCAACGGTTACGCGTACCCCTATTGATGAGATCTGAGCTAGGAATGTAGTATTCCATTCCTAACATGATCTCATCAGCAACAGCAGCGGCACTAGCTGTCGGGTCATTCCCACTGAAGCAACGTTCCTTCCAAGGGACTAACGCATAGTAATCGCGCATACCGTCCCAATCTGCCGACTTATAGTGCCAAACGCGACGTTTGCATACCGCTGATGGCGGTCTTGGAGCTTGGCCTGTGGCACTTTGGTAGATATAAGGCCGTGATCCGAAGAACCAAGTGGAGCTTGAACCACAACCTGATATTCCACCGGGTGAGAAGTCAGCAGAAGATCCAGTAGAGAAGGCGCTTGCCCATCAATGTCTGGGATCCTGGTGGGCTGATCAACCAGTTGGGTCAAGTCGTGTGTGAGAGCAAAAGCATGAGCAGTTCTTCCAGCATGGTCAGTTTTGAGGGATTTCAACCATGATTCATGGTGAGCATTAAAATCCCCCAAAAACACCAATTCCGCGTTAGGAAACTGCTCTTGCGCAGCATCTGCCACCCGACTAAGATGGTCGAATAATCGGCTTGTCTCCAAGTCACCATTGTGGGATCTGTAGAGGCACACGTAGACTCGACTCTGACGAACCAGGTCCACACGTACCACCAACATGGAGAAGGAGGGGTCCTCCAAGCAGCGCAATCGATGACAACAAACATCCGCCCTGACGAACAAGCATACTCCGGCTTTCGCTTTAAAAGATTCTTCAAGCATGTAGCCGGGATAGTTAAGGTAGCTGGTGTCGGCAGGGCGGAGTATTTGCGTCTCCGTGAGAAACAACATTGCTGGCCGTGCTGTCTCGAGATGGTGGTGGACAGCGTTGAGGTTAGCGTGGAGTCCTCGGATGTTAGAGAACTCGACCTCAAACAGCGTGGGTATGGTGGGGGTGTGCACCGCTGAACGACCGTTATTTCTTATTTGCGCTACCATTTGGAAAAATTAGGAAAAGAGACGTGAAGCGAGCGACGTATTGCCACGATAGGGATGGGCAAAGTATGGAGGCGTGTTTTCCCAAATGTTTGCCAAAAAGGAAAATATACTGATCCGCCGGACGGAAGGGCCCCCGAACCCCCCCGGAAGTGGCCGCCGGGACCCCACCTTCCGGTCACCAACCGGCACGACGGTCCACCCCGAGATTATGCGTGGCCTGGTGGGGCAGCCTCGCGAGCTGGTTAGGCACGCTCGGGCCCCTGTACTATGCCACGGGCGGCCAGCGGAACAGCCGTTTCTTCGGGTCTCCCTGTCCGGCAGGTCAATACAGTTTCCCCCGGCATTGGTTCAACAGCCGTCTCCACTGGACCAACACCCATCGCGGCAATACTCGCTCGGGCACTGGCTGTACGCTGGCTGACCTCGAAACGCGGCTGCAAGCCACTTCACGAGTTTTTCACCATGCGTACGGTGGTAACAAGCCAGGCGGATGTTAGCATCCTACCACCAGATGAGCAGATGGTTGCTCAGATATCCCTTAGTCGCCTCTTACGACACCCATGGGAAAGAGAGGGGCAGTGAAATGTATTCTTTCTCCGTCACTGCACGGATAAAAGCTTGTACTATGGAAACCAGGCAACTGATATACTACATATACTAATTTTATTTTGTAAATACATACTTATATAGATAATTACACCCAGACTCAGGACAAACAGACATGTTCATGCACACAAATATCTGTCCTGGGTGGGACGATTCCCACACCCACAGCCCACAACCTTCGGCGTGAAAGGCAAGCATCCACCAACCACGCCAACTGGCTCAAATTATAGAAATTATAGAACTAAGCAACCTAAACATAATATTACCTCCAGTATCAGACAACGGAAAGACAGCAAATCCAATAACTTGAACGAATACGCTTCAAGATTGTATTTATTTTATCGCCGTCTCCACGTGTCAGACAATTTTATATCACTGAAATGCACTTTTTAATGAAATTTAATTTAAATCAAATATAACTTCACTTTCATATTTATCGAACCTTCTCTTTGCTATGACCAGCTTTGTTTTTATGCTAGTAGACTCTTTTGTATATAATCATTAATATTTAAGAAATATACTACATTCTTATTTTTTCTCAAAATATTTTTCTAAATAAATGTCTTCAGTGTTACAAGATTAATTTACGTATTATATAAAAAAAAAATTTCAAATCCGCATAAGCTATTCTAGAATTATTTTATTAAATTTAACAGACAATTTATAAGAACACTACTATGTTATCTTCGTATCGTGTAGAATATTACTGATTCTTTTGTCATTTGTCTGTATTTTTTGGACTTAAAAATGGGCGCTTTTATTGAGTAATCTGATTATTTCGGTTGTATTGGCTTCTTAGATCTTCGAAGAATGAAATACGGAAACCATTGAAATGCTCAAAATCAATGATTTTAATTTATCTGCCTTTGTTTAATGAATACCGCTTTTGTCTATTTAAATAAGATCTCTCAATTATTTGAAGGTAATATTGAATTTCTTTATAAGAAATAATGCGGATTAAATATTTATTACTAATACTAAAATAAACGATAACGGTATCTAATGCTTATCTTGTGGAATTTTGAATGAATGAGAGTTATAATGATTTCCTCCTGATCGATATGTGCAGGAAATTTATGGTGTACAAGTGTAAACATAACATATGGACTCTATTATCAGCACTCATAGTTCTATGAGACGGCAATCGGATACGATCGGTAAGAGGACCAACGAATTTTCTAAGACTTCTTAACCCTGGAAAATCCTTGATGGAAAATCTGATTAATGTTACGAGATCCGCGGCTTCACGATGTGCATCCGAGCAAGCTAACCGAAAGACTAACGAGGCAGTTAATGAATATACAACCTTGATGCTGTTGATCGTATTTAGGTAAAATTTTCTTTTACACCAACACTCTGTAACAACACATTATAACATATAAAATATTGCAATAGAAGTGTCGTTGAAATATTTTCTTAAATTGTGAGAAACACCAGGAATATTGCCACTTGTCGACGGCATGTTTTTAGTTTGGTTTTTAGCGCCAGATGACAGAAAATCGAACTAATTTATTATATATAAAGTATTACTAATTTATACTCTCTCTAAGTTATTGGTTAAATGTCTCCAGTCAAGTCGTTAAATCTTATTGAAACGAGTCGTTTGCCTATCTGATTGATGAAAAGCTGAATGTCATCAAGAACGCTGATAGAATTGCGCCGTTAAGAAAAAATAAAAAGGCTAGGCTAAATTGAAAGACCAATTAAATTATCTGGCTACGACAAATATATAAAGCTAATTAAAACTAAAGCGAAAGAAATACAGTTTACTTAAGCTGTGAAAATTTATCAGTTTCGCAATATAAGTGACTTATTTTGTAGCGGTCGGGCAAATGAAAGCAATGGTAATGTATAATTAGAACTTGACAAGGGTCTGACAGTTGTATTTGGGCCAGGTACGCAGCGCACACCTGCGATGTACATACAATTTATACTAAATAACGAACAATGGGAATGTTAAACGATTTATTATACAAGTTACATGAAAAGGATAGATCGAAATGAATACAGATAATTTTAAGGTACTTCAGAAATTTATAGCAAATTAGTATATTATTAAGGATCTCTGTCTAAGATTTCATTGATATGGAATTTGAACTCTAAGAATGTTATAAAATTCTTTTAGTTTATATTATAAATTTTATAATATAAACATATATTTTATATTATAAATTTTATTATTTTCTACTTTATATTGTTACTACAATAATATAGAAGATTTAATTTAGTATTAACCTGAAAAATAATAAATCATATAATTATTTGAGTGGAGCGGAGATTTTAGCCCAGCAGTGGGACATTTACGTACAATTTTTTCAAATATCTTCTATCCTGATAAAAAAATACATATTCTATTAAAAGAAACCAAAGACTATACTTAGGAAAAATATTTAAGATAAGCTGAGCTAATAGGAATTAGAAAGATATTAGTAAGATTGATGAATGTTCTTAAAATGAAATTTTCTTAATACAATAAGAAGATAAGGGAAACTTGTATTCTTTGCCTAAATATTAAGTGCGAGAACAAAAGAGCAGTGCTCAACATTAATGCCTAATTAAAAAGTACGACAGTAATTCGGGGCTCTTTTACTCGACGAAACGTAGACAAATTACACTAAGTACGTTTTTGAGAACGACTTCAGTAATTATCTTACCTTTTTTTCTATTTTCCATTTTCCACCTGAAGAACGTGAGTCGTGACATTTTTTGGGTACATTCACAGAACCTCATTTTCCTTTAATTTAAAATTAAGAATGACATCCGATCAATAGACCTTTTCTGTAAGAACTCGACTCGAAATTGAAAACATCCTGCAGAACTTAGAATTAGAAAAATACAATATTAAAACATAAAAATACAATTTAACACACAAATCATAAATAAAGTTGAGTTGTCTAGTGAAATAACACTTAAAATTAAATATTTCAAATAATCTTAGCTTGGAATCGTATTCACCAAAAAAAGAGGTTTAAAACCTTCAGTCAAGGACCAGCAGGCAGCAGCAGCAGTTGAAGTAAATACGTTTAACGTTCATTCTCAATCATATGTATCAAAAAGGTGATTGAAGACTTCAAGGAAAACCTCAGCAGAAGTTATCATCTATAAAACCAATTATATCATACAGCAACAAATAAATAATCAAGGCGTTTATTTATAACTTTCATGTTCGTATATAACTAATAACTGTATAAAATATTGTTTAAATAAATCATCTATTATTTTATGCAATATTCTCGTTTCTGCTTTGTTTCCGATAATACGCCGGTTGCTCCCATTAGACCTTCGGAACACATTAATCAAATCGATTTCTGTCTTAATAATTGAAATTGCACAATTTAAGTCTGGTTATTTGCAAGCTATTTTATTATAAATTAATTTACATTGTTTTGGTGTTATTTTATTGAATGGTGTTTTAAATTATGTAAACAGAATTAAAACGAGAATTATGACATACATGATAATCTTTTTTAAATATCGTGTTTATTTATATCAAAGCAAATTACAAAATTGTTTTTTTAATTTAAATATTTATATAAATATTTTATTACTAAACTATTCGAGTGGGGCAAAGTACTATTGACTTTAGGTCATTTTCCTTTTTTGCTTTGAAGTCCGAACTCATGAAACTCCATGATGAAAACATTTTGCTTTTTAAATAGCTGTGAAGCTTACTGAAGTGTCGACAGCAGCGTGATCCCATGGGCTGCTAGCTCCAGAACTTATACAATTTCCTTCCCTATTTATTTTTGACGCAAAAAGTGGAACGCTTATTAATATATTTTAAAATAACAACTTTTAAACCCAAAAAGAAGAAAGAGATATCTTAAAGATTTTTACATTTTAAATAATCTTTTTATAAGTATAGCAAGTAAAAATTTGCCAATAGTTATACATATAAGGAAATTCAAAGCATTTCAATTTGCAAAGTAACTATTTGTAAACCTTCGGCTGGTCTAAAGAACCGTAAAACTTTTAACAAGCTTTTGTCTTTTTCTGGAAATACAAATGAGCAAAACGATAACTTATCTCTTTATTATATTAGGATGATTAACGTTCAACATAGATTCGTTTAAAATTTATATCAAAGTCCACATAGTTCATCGTATCATTTATGTTTAGTCCCTCGAGTTAAAACAGGTAAGTTACAACCCGAGGGATTAATCATAGGAATTTTGTCTAAAACTTAATTATAAAACTGAGAAAATCAGTACAACCTCCTAATAATTAAAATTTTGTTCTAAAATTGTTTTTTAATCTACTTGTCCATACTAACAGCATATTGTGGTTTCAGCCGCCTCAATGTTAGTTGGTTACCATAGGGTCAGTAATTTCATGGTACTCTTTGAAAGCCGGCCAAGGCAAACGACTAACTTAAGAAAAACTGATTTTCCTCCAGGGAGATGGATTTATAGTATAATAATAAATTAAACTATAATCAAAAATATCGTTAACGATTTCTTAGAGAAATAAGGCCAGCAAGATACATCATTCATTACTTTACATACAAATACAACTGTAATGTAATCGTTCCAAAATATTGTTGAACCCAGCTGTTTAACAAAAAGTAATAAGAGAATAAAATTCTAATTTCACATTTTTAAAAGCATAATCAGTCCAGCATATTTTTCTGACACTTTCGTCGAGTCACGACGGGACATTTTGCTTTTCCGCGTCCGTTCGGGGTGTGTTTAAAAAGCAGTTCATTTACTTTATTATATCAAAGGCAATCCATCACTGACAACCTAAATGGAATATCGATAGTAATTCAGGGTGATAGACCGATCATTAGACAAAATATAAGTGATAAAGAAATTCGCCAGAATGAAAACATTCGACATTATTCCAGGAATTATCTTAAAAATACATAATATTCTGTTTGTAATTGACAATGTTTTATTTAATAGAAAGGTGCGTTTAATACTTTTATGCGTAGGTGTTGTCCCTCAAAATGAAGTTTCTAAATATCGTAAGACAAACATTTTATATCTTGAGATAAATATTTTTATAAAACACATAATTTTAGGAAAGAAGAAACTTTAAAATGCTCACAAATATACAAGATATCTAAAAAGTGATTTCTGGTTATTAACGCACATAACAGATAATATAGTCTCAAGCTGGTTAAAAATAATTCAATTAACATGTTATTACAGCTATGAATTGAAAAAATATATATTTCATGCCTTAAATTTTATATTAAAAACTACACACCAATTCATGCATAAGATCACGTTGTTATATAACGAATTATCGATACCAGCCAGAACTTTAGTAGAGTGGTTCCGATACGCTCGCTCTTATGAGGACTCATAAGAGCGAGCGTGCACTATTACGCACAGTCATAAGAGTGCGCGATTTTTCCGACGCTTTTAGAGATAAGATATTTGCTAGAAGTTTAAATAAATACATATTTATAATATCCAGTTATCGGTCTTTGTGCACCCGTCAAATTATTCTACTACCTTAAAGAATTCAATCACAGGTTCAAGGGTGGTAGCATCTTGGATCCCAATGTTGGTGACGATTTGATACATATCTATAGTATAAAAGATTTTATATATACTTTACTATTTTTCTATACTTACTTATTTCATCGCATAAATAACTTGCACAAAAAATATACAATTGAATCATTTTGAATTAATAAGATAAATTATGAAATGATTATACCAACGATATCATCTTTCACCATATAGCAATAAAATTACAAAAAATAATATAAAGAACAATATAAAAAGCAACGAATTAGTGACAGCGGTCATAACCGGCACGCAATACGTTCCGTACGTGACCGAGTTGCGCATTAGCGGTTTAACTGAAATGCTTCTATGCTATTTATTAGAGCCAAAGCAAGGCTTACAGCGCAATCGTATTAGATTCTTTCTTATCGGGTATGAACAGAAATAAATGAAAGCGACAAGTTTTAATAAAAATGTATTTTAACTTCACAATAAAAAACTATATATCGTGCTTAATATCTTGTGCTGTTTATTTCTTTTGTAGAGCTGACAAGCTGGAAACTCGCTGCAGAACACGTGAAATGTCAGAAAGTGACATGCAACAATGACTATAATAGTCATAACATTAAAGGGTAACCCGCATCAAAATAGCGTATGCGCTAAATAAGTCACATTTCAACATTTCACGAGTTAGATACAAAGTGAGTTTTTACAGAATAGCATTGCCGTGCGGAATAAACAGTAAGAAGTAATATTTTTTTTTTTCATTTGCCGATGGTTGGGGTATGTACAAGTCTGTCTGAATAGTCCACCCACTTATGCCGTCGAACAGCAATACTCGGTATTTTATCAAATTTGTTTTAAGAACACAAAGGAGTCAATGGAACACCTAATAGTCATTTTCACCTATAGAAACTGTCATTTAAGTTTCCTGTAATTATACAGGCACGTTCATTACGCAGCAATACAGAGCATTACTTTTTGGGTGTAAAATATTGGCGAGTGCATGTTAGCCACAAAGATGGACCAGCACAATGCCCTTTTTCAGCGCATGATCCATGTATGCAGCGTAGAATTTTTACTTTAAAAAAGTAAGAGCTCCTTCTTTGAAGAAGATTTGGAGCGTATAACACAACGTTTTTCCGAAAAGCACAAGTTGAGTTATAAACACATAAGGCCATCTTCGCTCTCAATTATGAAATCTAGTAAGTGCCATAAACTTTTCATCATTATAAAACTAAAACGAAAACCGTTTAACATAAATCCCTAATGACAGACTAGGATAATTGGTATGTATAGTTAATCACCTAGTTTTTTGTCTCAATAACCAACAGAACTAAACCCAAGAAGCCGAGATGGCCTAGTGGTCAGAACGCGTGGATCTTAACCGATGATCGTGGGTTCAAATCCGGGCAAGCACCACTGAATTTTCATGTGCTAAATTTGGGTTTATAATTCATCTCGTGCTTGACAGAAGGAAAACATCGTGAGGAAAACTTCATGTGTCAAATTTCACTGAAATTCTGTTACATGTGTATTCCACCAACCAGTATTGGAGGAGCGTGGTGGAATAAGCTTCAAACCATCTCCTCAAAAAGCCAGAGGAGGCCTTAGCCCAGCAGTAGAACATTCACAGGCTGTTACTGACTCACAGTAATTTAAGTATAAATCAGAAAAATGTAAAGATACAGGACATTTCTTGATTATTTCCTATGGAGATTTTATTTTTTGTTCTTTTATGTTTATGATTATATACAAACCTTAAATTTTGCTTTCTCATATAACGATTAGAGAATCATAAGAAATTAAAAATAACACAAACCATTTCACCGCTGAAATGATGGACTACATACAGTAAGGCTATTACTTTATTTTACATTATAGGTTTACTCAAAGTGGTATTTTTAATCCATTAACGCGTACTAAATGTGTGAGTAAATACATCAATTTCCCAAAGTAAAACCCACTATTTAAAAGGCCTTTTATATAATTATTCGCAGACTGATATAATACATCAATGTTTGTCATGTCATCCGAAGCTATTATCAATCAATTATACATGTACATTCAATTTTTCCCACACGCAAATCTGTCGTTAATATTTCAACTGTCGATATCGGTTTTAACGATGATACAAATAAAGCCTAATATTTGCTCACGTATTTATTCAATGGTTAAATTTAAAAAGTCATTTAATTCTTTTTTTTTCAATTTTATTTTCAATAATAATATCCTCTAGAATGGTTTTTTTTAAATACGCCAGCAAACTACGCAATATCTTATATTTTTATATAAAATAATGACTGACTGACTGACATATCACCGCACAGTAATAACTACTACTCGCTCTATCCAAGCTACAAACTGGTTAGTTTTACTCTAATAAAGCACTTATAAAGGATTTTAAAAATTTAATCCTTATGGATGGATCCCCTAAAGGGGATAAAAGCTTGTGTAAATCCTTCATTTTTGAAAATAGAACTGAATTATAACACTAACGAAGTCGCGGGTAAAGCGTATAATTATGAGAAGCTAGTATGACTATATTATAATACGATTATAGTGCGCAAATATGTGCGCAAAGGCAGGTTGTATTGTGTATTATCTTACTTTTTTAAACCAACAGAATGACTAGATAGAAATGAGAGCTAACTAGCAACTTTAATTATGTGCTTTTTAAGCGCGAGGCACAGAAGTCTAGCAAGTATGAATACCACAATACCAAAAGACTGCGCTGCGATTGAAAATTTGTGAAAAGAGAAACTTAATAACTTTTTACCGTCTTGTTCCGGAATTTTCCATTCGAAATTATCACTTTGGAATCTACAAATTAACAAATCAATCAAATATTAGTCTAAAGGAATTCTTCGAAACATAGTTTAATCATGTAGATGTAATGATATTGTATATTAGTGAAAAATTATGTGTGAGTGAAAATAACGCGGAGAATATATTTAAGTTAAATATTTTCATCTTCAGATAAGTCTGTCGCATAATAAATCGTATAATATTGTATTATCCTATCTAAACGTCAAGATCTAGATGCACACATGACGTAAGTATAATATTATATTATTAGCGTGACGAAAACGTGACACGTGCGTGACGTAAACGCCAATTGAATGTTACATAAATGTATCGTAAATCTGGCATGGAAGAAATCTAATACACTTGATGTAATCGAAATTATTGACATAATGTAACCTTCATGTCATTAGCACTCAAATCGAACAAAATATATATACAAAATGTTGTTTCTAAGTAATATGAATAACAACAATGTGCTTTAGCAATGTTGTAACTAACAATAGACTTAATTAAATTTGTACAAACCAAGGTTTTCATACAATTACTGTACAAATCAAAACCACTTGGAATAATAGTAACACTTCTCCGTTGAATAAAAATTCGCTATTTTTAGTGCGGAAGGTCTTATGTTAAAAATAAGATGCAAATTAATTTTAAGAAGTCTCATGTTACTGTAATTTTATTAAATCATTTTACGATTTAGAATTTACGTTGCGCTTTCCATGAAGAGTGATGATACTCACTGAGTAAGTAGGTGGTACTTACCCAGAAGAGTAAGTACCACCTACTCATCAGATATTTTATAGCAAAACAGCAATACTTGGTATTGTTGTGTTCCGGTTTTAACATTTGTTGAACCAGTGTAATTACGTGCACAAGAGACGTAACATCTTAGTTCCCAAGGTTGGTGGCGCATTGGCAATGTAAGCGATCGTTAACATATCTTACAATGGCAATGTCTATGGGCGTTAATGACCACTTACCAACCGACTGGCTCATTTCGTAACGTCATTCGTTTTTGTATAAAAATGTTGCTACGGCAACCAACGGATGAGAGGATGTGGCCATGACAACGGAAAATAACAATGGTAATATTTATTATTATTAAGATACATTTGATTATTGATATACTGTTATCAATATTACCTTCCCGTTTCATATATATGTAAGTTAAGTTAAAGCGGTAATAAGACATATATGCTTGAAATTAGATTTTTTATTTATTTTTCAATCTTATCGGTTTTTCTTGTATAAGTATCAATTGGTACATTGTCGTTCTCAATAATATACATAAGAATCGTTTTTGTCCATTCAGTGGACGAGTTTGGTGTGGGCTGATATTCATTTAGTAATAATAAATTGATGACGGCCATAACTTCATAATCTTTGTATATTATGTGCAATAAGTACAAGTAAACTAAGATTATAATCAATACTAATTAGTAATAATACTTACTTATATAACTTAAGAATAAACAAAATGAATTATAACCGATATTATCTCGTACAATATCGATGTACACGTGTAAGATTACGGAATGTCGTGTGAATTGCGAACAACGGATGGCTGTGAAGCGATATCAGCAGTCTCGCTTCTTCTTATATAACACACGGACGAAGAAGCGAGACATCTCGCGAAAACGGTAAAAGGGAGTTGACGAACTTTTTTTTGTATTGCAATGCAATTTAATATGTAATATTTGAATATGATGCTGATACGCTTATATTGAAATTAAAAAACACCCGAACAGTAACAAAAGTTGGAATACTTATAGTTGCATCACAATATATTAAACGACAATATTATGTATATTTACCATAGAATCACTGATAACCAATGTATAAACACGAGAGTGAAAACTAAGTACGAAGTTAATAAATCCTTCCAGAGGCAAGGTATTCGTTTCTATTATAAAATTCTGCAGATATTTTTAACTTTACCAATTAATCAATTTAAGATAAGACACAAGATTATTTAGATAGCAACAAAGTGTCGAGTGTTGTTGACTTTTGGGCAATATAATATATAAATTTAATTGTATTTAATTAACATAACTGTGTGTTTGAAGTATTAAAAAATAGTAATTGAGCTTCTGACCGGTTCGTCTAGGCAAAATCTACATAATATACAATTATGACAAAAATGACGATTAAAAATTGCTTGTGAAAGCCAACTTATTTAAAGTATACATGCATTATATACAGCTTACATCATCCTAAAGACAATTGGATATCAAAATTGTACGCAATACATTCAGCTTTAAAACAGCCATATATTCTGATCCTCACTGACCTAGTGCTGACCTCTATAGACTTAACGATGTGTCTCCCCCTTTTAACGTCGTCGACGACAACCAATAAATATCTGGCTGCTTTATCTCTGTATCGAACAAATACATTGCCCTGATCACATGATACCCGAAGGAATAGAACAAAACATAGCTAGCTTACTCAGTGAAAACGGTATCTGATGTATTTTATTGATGTTAAATCAACGAGATAGTATCGTGGTCGAGAGTTTTGTGATTTCATTTGATTTCCTAGATATGTGGAATATTTTTATTATATATATTTTTATAATAGAAATACAAACATGCTAACGGGTCACCTAAGTTGTTATTTCTTTTAGAAATATTACATTTTTTTATCGCATTTTGTTGTCAATTATTTTGGGTCCAAAATGTTCTTTTATTCTTTAACTTCCGTTATTTGACCCAATCACCAAAAAATTCCAGTCCAGTGGTTCGATATATTGTAATATATCAACTACATTTTTGGTATCGGAATTATGATGATTAGTTTTAAGACCGATAATATTCAATACGCTTGTTGGTATTAGGAGTCAGGGCAGTCTCATATTGTAATTATTCTGAAATAATTTTAATGCACAAAAATTTACATAGGAATACAATAAGACAGGATGTACTTATATTTCTATCATCAAAAAATTGTCAGAATACACATTTAATCTCTATATTATATAATACATTTATTTAAGATTTTAATGTAAATAAATGTTGTTTTTATAAATTAAAAAAAACATTAGCATAAAGTATATATAGTGTATGGTTCAATTCGAATTGTTTATTTATTTATATCGATACATATTATAAAACAAAGTGTCCACGCCGAATCTGTTTGTCCATCTTTTTTTTATAGAATCGGAAGGCGGACGAGAGTATGGGCCACCAGATGGTAAGTGGTCACCAACGCCCTTAGACATTGGCATTGTATGAAATGTCAACCATCGTTTACATAGCCAATGCGCCACCAACCTTGGGAACTAAGATTTTATGTCCCTTGTGCCTGTAATTACACTGGCTCACTCACCTTTCAAACCAGAACAATTTCAAAACACAACAATATCAAGTACTGCTGTTTTGCAGTAGAATATCTGATGAGTGGGTGGTCCCTACCCAGACAAGCTTGCACAAAGCCCTACCACCAGTATTAATAATCTGAACGCAATAAACTCAAAAAGTACCAAACACATTTTCATACGGTTTTTCCAATGGGCGAAGCTATTCATGAGGAAGGTTAAGGTTTATAATTCATTTATGTTTCGGGTAAGTTGATTGAAATATTACGAAGATTGTTAAAGATGTCGGAAAAAATCAAGCTGACAAAGAGCTTTATTGGCATTCGCCGTCTACTCGGCGATATCTAGATCAATAGAGTTATACAATAGCTAGTGTTATATAAATAAAGGAAATTTATAGGAAATTATTAGATATAGAAAAGTGCTTAATACAGCTTTAAAAAAAACGCTTACTATTTAGTAAAGAAAATAATAGATTACGGGTACTTATATTAGCTGGCAATTTCAACGACTTTTAAAATAATTATTTTCATTATTATTACTTTAATTATAATTAACTACACTCAAAATGACCCCGATCTAAATGCGGAGGGTAATGATTAAATTGAAAATGTAAAAAAAAATTGATATATTATCACGTTATACTAAATAAAATAATGTAACATTTTATCACTAATAATAAATATTAAGCTTTTACAAAATAGTACCATCATTTTTTAGGTGAACAGATGTGGTAATTCATTGGGAAACAACTTGAAACAGCTTTTTAATTGAATAAACTATTAAATTATCATATAAACTGAAAAGGTCAGTCTAAAATCTCGCTAAATGTATTATTAAGTAACACATACATATATTGTAGTGTATTGTAATACAGGCGAATAAACCCTTTGTTTACGAAGTCACATTATATAAATTAAGTAATAGCTAATCCTTCTTACATTATCGATATCAGCAGCAAAACTGGGAAACGTCATTTTGATGAATGGATGAAAACAGTAATCCCGCTTTGTTTTCTTTGTCGGCATTTCTCAGATATGAACAATGATATTCTGCAGCTATAAAAGACTTTTTACGATATGATAATGAAAAGTGATTGACGTTGGACATTTAATGAAGTTATTAGACATTTGAAAATTATTATTTTGGGCCACCATAATATGGTAAGTAACCACCGACCGAAAAAAAATCAGTCGCATGAGCAAAGGCTTTACGTGCTTTCCAACGCAACTTCCAACTTCCAAACTCCAGGTTACTACTGAGAATATTTCGACATAAAATCCCAATAACTTTTTATCGGCCTGATCCGGGGTTCGAACCCAAGAACTTATGAATTTATATGTGGCCTTATATCTAGCCACTAGACCAAAGAGGCAGTTATCCCACTTATGACAATTATGCAACTTATATTACATAAAACCACTTTTTATGTAATATCTCGTCTCGTTCTACTCGTATTTTAATAATCGAACTAATATTGTATCGCATTGTTTAAAAATATCGCGAGATAAAATTCTTACTATACCCGTGTCAATTCAGGACGGATATCTAGTTATATAATACAGTTACAACTTATACGTTACATCCGGCACCGGTAGAGAAGAGCACTTCGTACATATAAAAGATACGAGACGTAGTTCTCTTTACATCCTAATAAATACTTAGTTCACTAGTATCAGTACTAATATTATAAACTTGAACGTAACTATGTATATCTGTGACGGTTTTATGACTAGAACACTGCACCGATTTTGATAAAATTTGCACGAAGATTGAACCCCGAAGATGGACATGGCTATTTTTTTACAACAATCCAAAATCAACATCTCCCTTACCCAACTTGTGGGCGAAGCCGCGTGCGAACAGTAGTATTGAATAAATTAAAAAGTGCAATATGAATTGAAATCAGAAGTGGATGAAGGTGCTATGCCACATTTTGAAACTTTTTTGAATTTATTAAATCGATAACAATTTTAAGTTGCCATACACATGATGGTAAGTTCAACACACACTTTTTAAACTGTCTATGTAAACGAATAACTAATAAATTAAAAACATAAATCTGCCAATAACTTAAAATCATCTTTAAATTTCATGATATATTTTTTCAAATTGTTTTCAATTATACTTTATACCTATTATCAACATCAAATTTTTAAATTTGGAATTAAAATGCAACTGCAAGACAAAAAACAATATAAAGTTATTAAAAAAATTGTTAAACTATTTACATTAAATATTTTCTTTTTTATTATATTAGTAATATTAATATAAAAAATGTTGTTTTTATGTCATTATATTTTATATTACAGTTTCTAAATGCATGAACAGTTTCAAATGGACTATAGACATTACTCGACATGTGTTTATATGTTGTATTTTTATGACGGTCTAGCTGTTTTCAATTAATATATCAAATTATAATTACTACTATGTACACTACACAATAAATACCTTATTTATAAAAAGTAATGAATCGATATTAAAAAAATGATACAATATGAAATAATAAACATTTTACTTGAGTAAAAATATATAGTTCAAGCTTTGTAATTTAGACCATTGATTTCGGAGATAATACTAACAAAGGCGTGTGGTACGCTGTGCTAGCGCTGGGCAGGCTGGCCGGGTACAAGCGATGAAAGCACTTGCTATACTGTGACACTAAATATATTTGCGGCATCCATATTTCAATTTTAACCTAAATTTTTGAACGTTTATATCACACGAATTGAACTAATTTATATCTTTTCTCCTCAAAAAGAGGAGAGGAGGCCTTTAGCCCAGCAGTGGGACATTCACAGGCTGTTACGGTTACGGTATATCTTAAATAATAGTAGTAGATATAATAACATTTTATTTAATGTATTTATTGGCGATGAAAGAAATTTTAACCATTTCATACATTGTCAATACGCTATCAACTGGGAACTAAAATGTTATGTCCATTGTGCCTGTAGTTACACTGACTTACCCTTACTTAATACTTACACCTCAACTGACTGACTTACCCTTACTCAATACTTAGTAGTATTGCTATTTAGCGGTAAAATATCGAGTGAGTGGATAGTACCTACTCAGACGGGCTTGCACAATGCCCTACATAGAAATAAATAACAGGCCATAAATTATATTACTAGACCTCTCACTTAAACCAAATGAAGCATTTCTTTAAAAAAGTACAGTAAAGTACTTCTCAGTGCTGATCAATTTTTCAATCATTTGATCAAGATTTGAAGGGAAGGTCTCGAGCTCATTCTCAGCTGCTTCAATGCGGGTTGGTACGGTTGGTACATTTGTAGCAGATTTTCACCCAACAAATGCAGGTTTCCTGACGTTGTTTTCCTTCACCGCCGAGTATGAGACAAATTTAACACCAATTAATCAAATTAAAACTCAGTGGTTTTGAACCCACAACCTTCAGCTAAGATGTTGATCTTCATGTGTTCTAACTACTGGATTATCTCAGCTGTAATAATTAAAATTATAACAAATCGTTAAAAATTATAATCCCTGCCTCTTCGTTGCAACTTGACGTCATCAAACACACATGTAACCAGTACTCCCTATGTAGAAGTCAGTTGGGTCATTGACCACTACGCCGCGCTTGTCATATACACACTTTAAGCGCAAATGTAGTAATGATAATCGAAATCATTTATCTGAACAACTTTATAAGTATGGTATAATATCTATATAAGTATGTATTTATAAATAAAAAGTAGTATATGTAGTATATCAGATGTTTGGTTTCCATAGTACAAGCTATGCTTAGTTTGGGATCAGATGGCAACGTGTGAGTAATGTCCCAGGATGTTATTATGATTATTATTTGTAGTTCTTCAAAATTTTCTCAAAAAATATAAGCAATTGTAACGCACTAAGTAAAACTTAATCATTCTGACTAAGCGTTCAGATATTTCTTTTTTAGGGTAACAAATAAAATAACACAAGTTAGATGCTTGATATTTTTCTATCCTTGTCCTGGAAAAAATGTGTATATGTGCAGTATTTTATTAACACCTGGCATCTGATGTGATACATAAATGTCTTTAAAAATTCAAGATTACATTACCTGTTATCAAACATTAATAAAATCTTATTTACTTTTGCATTTATAAAATAGATGGAAAGACTGAAACATGAGCCACCTGATTGTAAGTGGTCACCAGCATAGACAATAATGATTAAGAAAAATTAACCATCCAAAATTTCACCAATGCGCCACCAACCTTGGTAACGTAGAGGTTTTGTACCTTGTACCTGTGGTTACACTAGCTAACTTACCCTTTAAAGCGGAACACGGCAATACTAAGTATTTTTATTTGTGGAGAGAATATCTGATGATGGGCGCAACATACCCAAACAGGTTTGCACAAACTCTATTACCGTAACTTTTCCATTTAACTTTATGTGAAAAGTGAGGACGATAACTAATAATAAATATAGAAAAAATTAAAAAAAATGACGACATATCTGGAGGTCAATATCCAACTTTCACTTAACTTGTAGGGAGCCCATATACCATTGATCTATTGACGCTTAGAAAAAGAAAAATGGAGAAAAAGTCTTTATTGTATATACTTTTTTTTAAATAAACAAAGTTAATAGATTTCTAGTATACAAAGGCGACCTAATCCCTTTAATCATTTAAGCAATCTCTTAAATTATATTTATTCTCAAATTGATTATTTTGTAACACATATATTCTTGAGTGAAAAGGTATATAGATAGGTATTAATTATAATATGTAATAAAAAAATATGTATCAAAAATACAAAAACTTACTATAAAAACAAATTTAAACCTAAACATGTTATCAGTTGAAGATTATGTTAAAGAACGAGCAGGTTTTATCTTTTATAAAATATACTGCGTTAATAACATCTTCAAAAACGATTAATATCTTCTTTGTACATGAGCCGCCTTTATACTTGGATAATAAAGTTACGCTTAATCTTAAACGTGTCACAATTAACGACCTCCATTTTCATATACTTTGTTGGGAATCTGCAAAACGAAAATACCGAAAACACAAACACAAATACCGACTACAGTAATTTCTTAATTTTTTTCGTGTGGAGATTGAAACCACAACCGTTGAGGTTTTTTTCAGAATTGAGAGAAACTCCCTTTAATATAAGCTAAATTTTAGACAAGGTTCCACGTGATGTAGATAGATTTTTTGAATCCCTAAAACCTTTGAATAATAGGTAGCTATTATAGATGATCTCCAAACCAAAAGTTTCTTAATATTGTGATTGATGTTCGTATTAAATATATAATCAAGTTAAATAATAGGATTTATTTTTTGTTTAAATAATCATCATAATCCTGTTCTCGTCCACTGCTAGACATAGGTCACTACACCTAGCTGGAGGGCGTCTTGGCGTTGACGTGTTGACCATGCCTTGGCAAGCGTAGCGTACGCTTGCCAAGGCGTGGTCAACACGTCTACCAACGGTTGTTAGTTCTGCGACATGTGTGACCAGCACACTGTCACTTCAGCTTAGTAATCCTTTTGGCTATGTCGATAACTTTTGTTCTCTGTCGGAACACTGAGCATAGCTCACTCCATAACTCGCTGAGCGACCTTAAATTGGTTGATCAAACGCACTCAGTGTCCACGTTTCAGTCCCGATATCTGTAACTGCACTCGTTAAAGACTTTTGGCTTCAAACTTTGCTTTGTTTAAATATTAAGTAAAAATAAAAAAGAATATAATTCATATAAATGACTATTAATTTTAATTAAATAAAATAAATTAAAATCTGCCTAAGTGTAATTACGACTAAAATACGTAATTTAAAAATATTTACTTTAGCCTACCTACTCAAAAATTGTAATTAATTACTTTGGTTATAATATTGTATTTGCTTTAACTTATTTTGTACATTAATATGGCGTCAGCAAGCTATGTTCATAGATTTGAGGATAAATGTAGAAGTAAATTCAGCTCATTCATTACTACCGAGATAATTAATGTCCCTTATCCTTTCTAATAATATAAATGCGAAAGCGATTTGTTTGATATGTTTTTTTGTCTGTTACGTTTTAACTACTAAACCGTACATCATAAAACCGTACATTCGTTAATCCTATGTCCTTATTCGGACAAGCTATCTTTATGAAATCAGGTAGGTAGCAAACCGATACACGTATTTAATTTCACAATTATAATATTAGTATGATTCAAATCAATTCATATCGATTTAAGAATCTTAATTTAATAGTTAAATAATATTAATCTAGAAAGCTAATTAATTGAGACAAATCTTGTAACCATAATATAACCAAAATATTATATTGAGAGGCTATTTGACAATTGGAACTATCAAAAATAGGAAAATATATGAACGGTATAACGCAATATTCTTTATGTAGATGGCAGGGCCCTACATGCAGGACATAGCATACCAACAATACAAAACAAAATTTAATCATTTAATTAAAGAAATAAGTGACGTACATTTTATTAGAATATTTATATGAAAGATTATTATTGCTCTAAAAGTAGTAATATTAATTTATTTATATTTGAAAGTGTAAATAAAACGTTTCAAACAAATTTCCGATGATTTATTCAAGTATTGTCTGAAGTCAACAAATAGTGCTTCATAAACGAATGTCTGTACACTTATACAAAAATATATATACATAAGTCCTTACAGCGATTTATACACTAACTGGCATATATGTTTTATTATATACATGACGATTAATATAATTATATGTTTCATTTAATATACGGCATGTTTGGTATGTCGTCGGGGCGTCTCCGATGATGGTTTCCATGATGTCTCAGATGTATTACAGAATCCCTCATTTTTTGTTCTCTCAAAGCCCGTATATAATCCTCGTCTATAGAATGTCTATTTTTTCCTCTCAACACCGGCTTATTCATAGCCCTTTCACTGTCTTTGAACAAAACACACCATAGAGATTTGTCTTTATTATCCCACAACAATGACTTCGTGTACTCCTTCAATCTTCTGCTATTTTCCTCCACTCGGCGCATAGCTATTTCTATTTTAATCAAGTCTTTGTAATGATCCGATATAGTGGGGGACGACGACACGTTATTGCTATCCTGCGCTTTCATGCTTATATTAATTCTCGACAAGTAATAATTCTCATATTGGCTAGCGGAGCCTTTGGTTCGCAATAACCACACTACACTGGCGATGAATGAACACGACACAACAAAAGTTAATATTATCAAAGTCAGTCTCAATACTGCGCTTGGGGACGCACAACTCATATCACTTTTTGTTTACGTTTGGTCACGTATATTACAGGATCGTACATAACGCGTCGGCGTAGCAGCTGAGCTACGTGTGGCTACGGGCGTCCGCTCGCTTCGTAATACCGCTACGAACTGCCGTTCGCCGTATAGAGCGACGTTCAGCGCAGTCACTGTTTGTATCACTTGTAATTTGCAGTCCAAAGGAGTAGCCGAGCTGCAGATGCTTTCGAATCTCTTTGTGAGAGGTTTCTTTACGCCTCTGTGCAGTCATTGTACTGGAAGTATTTTTAGCTACAATACAATAATAATGACAAAAAAATACGTCACATATACTGTTATACTTATACATATAAGGAAAATCTGTTAGCGTAGACATTAAGATGAAAAATAGCGTTTTGTCTGCTGCAAATGACATAAACGAAGTAAGTCGATATTACGCGTAATTCTGTAATATGGCTGGAAAAGCGTGGACGATAACGATCTCGTCGCCATGCAATTATAAGGGTAGCGCTTTGTGTCAAAAGAAAAAGCTACACTTAAGAAAATTACCAAGTAAATATTCCTTTTGTATTAGATGGAGTCGGCGAACATTTTTCACGAATTGTACTTATTTTACTCGTCAATCTACATAATTTTCTCTGTTTTCTTTTTGACAAAGCGGTAAAAAGGTTCGTTGGAGATAAATAAGCCAATCAAAAATAATAATTGGGGATTGAAAATGAAACTGAATAACTAAGCTAAATCCTTTTTGTTTCATATTATACAATTATAAAACGAAATCGGACAAAAAGGCCAAATGAAAATATTTTAATTAAAAACAAATATAAACATTCCAATATCTCCCTTTGACTTGGAACATAAATTGTTAAAGATACTTAATATAATAAATTGCATTGTATATACATATTATAATGTGATTCACATATTCTTCTAATATATATCCTCATATTTACTGGTGGTAGGGCTTTGTGCAAGCTCGTCTGGGTAGGTACCACCCACTCATCAGATATTCTACCGCAAAACAGCAATACTTGATATTGTTGTGTTCCGGTTTGAAGGGTGAGTGAGCCAGTACCCGGTGCCAGTACAGGCACAAGGGACATAAAATCTTAGTTCTAGGTTGGTGGCGCTTTGACTATGTAAGCGATGGTTGACATTTCTAACAATGCCAATGTCTGAGGGCGTTTGGTGGCCCATTTGCTTGCCTGCCGTCCTATTCTATTTTTTTTTTTTGCATTTGGACAGGATATAGTATAATATGTTACATTTTGTTTTGAAATATTAACGTTATTAAATGAGCAATTCTTATATATGTATATATTACGTGTATCTTAGAAACGTTTTACTTTTTAAGTTTAATTGTATAAATTATTTTTGTGACAAAAAAACAATCATTCATAAAAATATTTACAAGTATGAATACGTTTACTTTTGTCAGTATGTATGTGCATAACGTGTCTATAATACACAATATGCACAGTTTCATTATGAGTACTTAGATCAAGTGCCGTGCCGTGTGGTGACGGCGACGAATATCACCACCCCATCTCATCCCGTGGGGGGCGTAGAAGTCGACCCGAGGGAATATACACCAGAGAACGTGCAGCAGCGTCTCTCTGAGTACTATGACTAACTTACTGTGATCGCCAACCCGTCTGCCAAGCGTGGCGATTATGGCATATCCCCTCATGTATCGCGCAACTAAACCACGGCCCCTAGTCCCCGGCAGCCCTGCTATTCCTAGCCTTGGTAACAGCTGTGGTAACGTAGTGGCGTACCTTATACTCAGAATCACCAAGTGGTATTCTTTGAAGGTCATACAGGTATACGCGCCGACTTCGACACACTCCGACGATGAGGTTGAGGTCATGTATGAGGATTTATCTAAAGCCATACATACCAACAAGACTCATTTCACTGTTGTAATGGGGGACTTCAACGCGAAGCTGGGCAAACGATTCGGTGATAAGTTAAAGGTGGGACCTCATGAAATTGGAGACCGCAACCCTCGGGGCCAGATGTTGGCCGACTTTATGGAGAAGGAGGGACTCTTTATTATGAACTCCTTTTTCAAGAAGCCAGGTCAGCGTAAATGGACCTGGGTGAGCCCTGATGGGAAAACCAAGAATGAGATAGACTTCATCTTGTCGACGAGAAGACAAATATTTAATGACGTCTCCGTGATCAATGCAGTCAAAACTGGGAGCGATCACAGACTCGTAAGAGGCTCGTTAAATATCAATGTTAAACTCCAGAGGTCCCGACTGATGAAGTCTACGCTCCGACCATCACCTCTTCAAATCCGAAATCCCGAAGCCTTTCAGCTCGAACTCCAAAACCGTTTCGATTGCCTAGCAGACGAGCGGAACAAAGGCTCTAAAGTGTTCGCCAGAGATCTGTCTGTTAGTCAGAGTCAACTGACAAGGCTGAAAACTGAGGATGGCAGAATAGTCACGTCAAGATCTGAGCTGTTGGAAGAGGTTGAGAAGTTCTACGGTCAGCTGTACACGACAGCTCAATCACCTGTCAGTAGTCATGCTGCAGATCCCAGAGCAAGACTAACCCGACACTACACTGAAGATTTTCAGGACGTCAGTCTTTTCGAGATTAGAATGACTCTCGGATAACTCAAAAACAACAAGGCACCTGGTGATGATGGTATTACAGCCGAGCTTCTGAAGGCGGGTGGTACACCGATCCTCAGGGCTCTTCAGAGGTTTTTTAACTCCGTCATTGCCAAAGGTCAAACGCCAAAAGCATGGCACAGAAGTGTGGTGGTACTTTTCTTTAAGAAGGGTGATAAAACCCTTCTGAAGAATTACAGGCCCATCTCACTGCTGAGTCATGTTTACAAGTTGTTTTCGAGAGTCATTACGAATCGTCTCGAGCAAAGGCTTGACGACTTCCAGCCACCCGAACAAGCCGGATTCCGGAAAGGCTTTAGCACCATAGACCACATACATACGCTGCGGCAAGTTATACAGAAGACTGAGGAGTATAACCAGCCACTTTGCTTAGCGTTTGTGGACTATGAGAAAGCCTTTGATTCGATCGAAACCTGGGCCGTGCTGAATTCTCTTCAAAGGTTCCAAATTGATTATCGGTATATCAGGGTGTTAAAGTGCTTGTACGAGAACGCCACCATGTCGATCCGACTCCAGGATCAGAACTCAAAACCTATCCAACTGCAGAGAGGTGTAAGACAGGGAGACGTGATATCTCCGAAACTGTTTACCGCTGCATTGGAAGATGTTTTCAAGCTTCTGGACTGGAACGGACTTGGCATCAATATTAACGGCGAGTACATCACTCATCTTTGCCGATGACATTGTAATTATGGCTGAGACCTTGGAAGACCTCGGCACTATGCTCGATGACCTCAACAGGGTTTCCCAACAAGTGGGTCTAAAAATGAACATGGACAAGACGAAAATCATGTCGAACATCCATGTTGCACCCACTCAAGTCAAGGTTGGAAATTCTGCACTCGAAGTTGTAGACAACTATGTCTACCTAGGTCAGACCATCCAACTAGGTAGGTCCAACTTCGAGAAAGAGGTCAATCGTCGAATTCAACTCGGCTGGGCAGCGTTCGGGAAGCTACACGATATCTTCTCATCCCAAATACCGCAGTGTCTCAAGTCGAAAGTCTTCGACCAGTGTGTGTTGCCAGTGATGACTTATGGATCAGAGACGTGGTCGCTCACAATGGGCCTCATAAGAAGGCTCAAGGTCACTCAAAGGGCAATGGAGAGGGCTATGCTCGGAGTTTCTCTGCGAGATCGAATCAGAAATGATGAAATCCGCAGGCGAACCAAAGTAACCGACATAGCCCGAAGAATTGCTAAATTGAAGTGGCAGTGGGCGGGGCACATTGCTCGCAGAACCGACGGCCGCTGGGGCAGAAAGGTTCTCGAGTGGCGACCACGAACCGGAAGACGCAGCGTGTGCAGGCCCCCTACAAGGTGGACCGACGACTTAGAACGAGTCGCGGGAAGCCGTTGGATGCGGGCAGCGCAAGATCGGCCAACGTGGAAATCCTTGGGGGAGGCCTTTGTCCAGCAGTGGACGTCTTTCGGCTGATGATGATGATGATGACTTAGATCAAGACTACGTAATAAACAAACGACATTTTGATATGGCAATATAATAATTAAAGTATAAGAAATTTTACTAACTTTCATTGACAATGTTTTTTAAGACTACAGCCATGATATTATATAATTAGCTTACAAGGAAAAAGAAAAGTAGACCACGGATGCGCTAGGTTTGCGGTGGGTGTAAAAGACTGAATAGAAAAGGCAATAAGCGGACCTGAGACAAACAGGGCAAAAGGAGGTCTCGACCTAATTATTATAAATTTATTGAAGTATAGTTTTATTTATTTATTTCATATTTAATTTAATAATATCCTTTAGATTAGGAGATCACATAAAGGCATTTGTAATTATATTTTGAGGTTTACATCAAGAGGAAAATCTAGAATTTCATAAAAAGCATAAGCAAATGCAACTAGCATGTTTATGAATGCAAGTGGTAGTAGTGGTAGAGTTTGTGCAAACCCGTCTGGGTAGGGGTACTGTCAATTCGTAGTATTCTTGTGTTCAGATTTGAAGGGTGAGTGTGCCAATGTAAAACTACAGACACAAGGGGCATAGCATCTAAGTTTTCAATGTTGCTGGCGCATTGGTGATGTAAGGAATGGCTTATATTTCTTACGAATCCAATGTGTATCAATATGTCAATGTTTATGGCGGTGGTGACTTACCATCAAGTAGCCCGTAAACCCGTTCGTCCACCTACGAATATTATAAAAAAGTGATCTATTTATAAAATGGTGCTAAAACTATAAATTAACAAAAATATATAATACTTTATTTGTTTTTTCTTATAAAATGTATAGTTTGTTACTGATTACATCATGTTATTTGTGGCAAAATACACACACATACTCCGAAATTATTAAGTTAATCCGATGTTTACATATCACTGTTTGATTTTCACATTGTGTCAGAATATGTCTTTTATGTGTCAAATTTAGTTTTTGCGAGACAATAACCATGAGTGAACAAGTGAACTAACAAAACCAGCAGAAATAATAATTAAATTATTTCTACGTATTTAATTTGTAATAAAAACGTTTTGTCTTCATTTGATTGAAATAGGTTCGAAGTAAGCTTAGTTATACATGATTATTCATGTGGAAATTGATTAAAACACAATACAAAGAGAGATCAAAATTAATATTTATGTACCTCATATAGTGGAACAGACAACCTTCGCAAGTCATTAATATTTAGCTTGCAAATTCTATTTTCAGAGTCGTTTGCGATAACCGACAACATGTAACCGTAACAGCCTGTGAATGTCCCACTGCTAAGCTGAAGGCCTCCTCTCCCTTTTTGAGGAGAAGGTTTGCAGCTTATTCCACCACGCTGCTCCACTGCGGGTTGGTGGAATACACATGTGGCAGAATTTCAGTGAAAGTAACATATGGATTTAATTAAATAAATTGAATTTGATTAAATAATAATTATTTAAAAATCTATACTTGAGAAGAGCAGAAGAAGATATAAAATATAAGATCATCAAATTATTAACATTAATGTGTAACTAGTGGTATTTATCACACCGAGTCGTCGCTTGGCGGTAGGGCACCAAGTAGGTCACTTGTACAAGCCCACCTTGTTAGGTGCCACCCACTCATCACCACCAAACAGCAATACTTAGTAGGTATTGTAGTGGTCTGTATGAAGGGTGAGTAAGCCAGTGTTAATAAAACTATTGGCTCAAGAAACGTAACAACTTAGTTCTCAAGGTTGGTGGCGCACTGGCAATGTAAGTGATGGTTAATATTGCTTGCAGTTCCAATGTCTATGGGCAGTAGTTACATTCACCATCAGTTCATTTGTCAGTCTGCCTATATACATTCACCACATATACATTCACCATCAGTCCATTTGTCAGTCTGCCTATATATATATATATATATATATATATATATATATATATATATATCCATAATCTATTTTTGTATATACCAAAATCTATTTTTGTATATAAGCTATAACAAAAAAAATAGTAGTTGTATTTATAAATACATATAAAACTATAAAAAAGCCTCAAATTATATTGTCCTAAATATAAAAGTAGTAAAAATTCTAAGATGTCAGGCGATGTTGGGGGCTGCGTGACCCGTCACCGCCATATGGAAAATATTGTCCATCGCGCCGGAAGTTTAGGCTGGCTTCTCACGTAATACACTCAAATCAAATTTAAATAATAATTTAGTAAATTTATAATTATGTTCAATATATAATATTTAATAATAGGCATAAACGAAACCGAACCTTAAATAATACAGCTGAATACTTTTTGATTAAATTATTATATGTTAATTATAAACACAAATAAGAAATGAATTTCTCGAAATATTACTCTGTCTTATAATTTGTAAAGTATATTACGTTAAATATCATTATAATATAATCATATGGCAAATTATCAGAAGCCAGCTTTCAACACTTTCAAATTTATCGCAAGACCCGGCCTTGTGATTTCGCAGTTATGCTGTTTTACGATCATAAATTTATGCTCACACCGTAATCTCCATAACTTTCTCGTATAGGATGTGAAAGGTTAAAAAATGGGAAAAACAAAAGATAAGAAAATTGGCACTATTTCCTTTTTTATGTTGGAGTTTTAAAAAGGCCAAGACGGCGCAGTGGATACAGTGCGTGGTTTTCTAATGAAGATCGTGCTAGCACCAATGAGTTTTTATATATAATTTGTACTTATAAATCTCCTTGTAGGATGATTACAAACCTCTAATAATAACTTTGAATTAATTAATATATATAATAAATTAAAATTTTATATTAAGTTTTATCTATATACATGTTATGACATATGACTGTAAAAGATAAAAAATAGCATACATAATAAAGTGCTTACGATATATTGGATTTATTCACGTGAAAAATGACAAATGAACCAAAATCGACGCGCTGAGCGAGACCCAATGAAAATTGAATTTATTACTTATGAATATGCATAACTCGACATTGTTGCCCACCATCCGCTTGTTCGATTAAGGCCTCATTGTTTTCACTACCTGATTATACAATGTGATAGATTTTAGCTTGATTAAGGCCATTGTTGTGGAATGAAACAAAATATACTTCTTATTCTTTTTTTAACTCTTCTTTTTTAATGCGCATCGTTGATTTGTCTTTATCAAAAATGACATATCCTGGGTTCAAACTTTTGTTGATTTAAAAAATTAAAGTAGCCGCAATCATTTAAGAAATTGGCAATAATCAATAAAACTTGTTAACAAATAGCTTCTGCACCCATCAGGTTTTAGAGTAGGCGATCAGAAACTGCACCTATATTTATGCACAGATAAGTGCAATATTCCCTTTGCTAGTTGTTGGCTAGTCCTTGAGGTTGTTTAGCGTAACAACACTTTAATCGAAATAACTTTATTTACATTTGTTTTTTCATCAAATGTATAAATGTATGCTTATACTTAATTTATAACTAATTAGATAATATGTTTTCTTTTTTTTTTAATATACATATTCATAATCAACGAATATTATTTCAGAACTGAAATATAATTTCTGAACAGATAGTTCAAATATTTTAAATGCTATGTTGAACATTCGATCCGAAATCATTCGAAAGATTTTGGACAACATCCAAATGGCAAACGTGCTTAAGATTCGACCTAAAAAATGAATGTATAAAAGTTAAGTCTCTTTTAATATTTATCACAGACTTCTATTTATATATTTCAGTTCTAACGTAGATGGCACTGACCGTTCGATGAAAAATAAAATTGAAAAAATATTATTTCTAATTTTCGCTTCAATTTTATTAAACAAGTGCTAAGTATGTTTAAGTGTCATTAACCTTTACAGAATTATTTTATTATAGCAATTGTAAATATATTTCTTTATTCAACGTTAATAAGAATAAAAAAAGTTAATGAAAAAGAAAAAAATATTATTAGAGAGGAAATATTTGTTTATTTACTGAGCAAGCTTGTCTATATCCATAATAATATTATAAATACTAAAGTGTATCTATGTATTTTTGTTACTTATTTAAACGGATTTCAATTTCCACAAATTTTTGATGTTTCGCGCCGCTGGGAATCAAAAAACGCGAAGAAAAACTTTAACTTCTCTTCTGACTGAAGATGACAAAGTTGAAAATTTACGACAAAGCCGCAGGCGTAGATTAGTTTATTTATAGACAAAATCGAACACGCAAATAAATGTTATTAATTATACTATTTTCTTGATGTATCGGAGGTGATTTCTTAACACAGAATTCATTAAGAGATAGAAAATTATACCTCAAACGGAAATTAATTAGAAAACATTAGACATTCAAACAATTTCATAGCGTTACGAGCTGAACGCGAAGAAAACGTAATTAATTTTCTTTCCTTGATTATGGAAGCCAAAATTTGTTATTCGTTTCCGATTTACTCAAACGAAAAACACAATTTACGGATCGCGGGGTGAAATTGAAAAAGTTTTCAGTTATTTATTTGCAGCGTTTCACGATGCCGCGAGCGCTGGCATTAAATTATTTTTAGCGGACTCAAAACAGTTCACGCATATCTCCTAAGCCAGATATTAAAGGTGCCCCTTTTGAAATGCCTTAAGATTATATTAATATAGTATTATCAACATTGGGAAAAGTAACAACCCGTGATTATCCTGCTTGGGTGAGACTTTCTCTTATTATTGAGGATAAGGCACTACGCTAGTCATATGAGTCGATGGTTTATTTCACCGCCGAGCACGATACAAATTAAGCACATTTTACGCTTTCAATTTTTAATTCAGCGGTTCTTTACTGAGCTTGATCCGCAATCTTCGACGAAGACATTATAAATTATACGTTATATATTTCAGGTTCTAAGCCCATCTCGTTTCTAAAAATATATATATATATATATATATATATATATATATATTAATCTGACATTATTATATACAAGATGTATTTGTCAACGTTTGAATTAGATTTTTCCTTTTTTACTATTTTAAGAACTGGAATATATTGTTATATAACTCTGAATATCTGCACATGTGAGTTACGTCACGGCATTTTCCTTCGCCGTGTAGATGTGATGGATTGTAAACACAATTTTAGTTCTTGAATATGTCAGTGACGCTTCCCAGGAGATAAACCGGCTTATGATCTCTTATTTTGTTGCTATTGGAATTATTTCGAAAACCCGACGTGCGTTATGGAGATTACATAGTCAAACTTCCTCGCTAGTTAATGTGATTTGACCATGTAAAATATGGAACATCAGTTCAGAATAATATACTCTATAAATGTTTTCATGGATTCCATGTCCTCTGACATGAAAGACAATGTATCGTTCTGCTGGTTCCCCCAAACTGGGCAAACACCTGCAATTATATTATAAGGCATATTTACAAGTAGCAAATTAATAAATATCGATATAAACTTATTTTTATATATTTATGACCATTAAGTTATTTTTGTTATATATATAGGCTTAGAATATTTTTTGCTTAAAAGAACGACCTTGAATAATGTATATTTTGATTTTAATATGGATCAAATATCAGCAAGAACTTGATTTATAGGATTTGCAATATTTTGATTGAGTGTATATACAAATTTCTTCAAACTTACTTTTGTAATTTTTTCTAATCAGCACATTTAAGTAAAGCATAATTGTTGTTAATAAAAGTTAATTTTACAGATTAAAAAGTTAATCAATGTTAAACGTCGAACATAAACCGACATTAATCAAGTTTACACCCAGCTTTTACGCACTTATGATTAATGAGAGAACCGACTAATTAACATTTGTACGTGCGGCGTACTTTGATGAAGAGTATCATAACAAAGGAGCACTCAATTAATGAACTAGGCCGAACAGGGCACATATTATGAGTCACTCAAAATGTTAGTCATTTCCGCGGCTGTATACACGTCATTACGGTATCACATAAGTTATTTATCTCAGAACCTGTATGTAGGTTTGAACTTAAATGTAAAGAAACCTTAAAACCCTTTGAATTCACTCACGCTCACTTAGAGCGTTAATATAAATACATACATAAATGCTGCATATACTGTATATAACTAACAAGAAACCCGATACACTGACATAAATATACACAATTATTCCTAAATATCGAATCAGTTGTCACGTTATTGTACAAAATCTATAAAGAACATACATTATTGACAGTCGAATATACACGTTTTTCCGATTTTCTGTGAAACCGTATATTTAGCTAAGAAAAAATCTGAATTTTCGGACAAAAGTTCTTCGACAATCCACAGTGAAGCAATGTTGTGGAATAATAGCTATGAAGGCGGCGAACAAAATTTCTATGTATGATTTTCTCATATTACAGACATTATTAATAGTGATAATAGTGTCATAAGAAGTGTTAACGTCTTGCTAGCTTGGATTTGTATCCACATAGGTTATAAGATTGACGTGTGACAACCACTGGGCCGTCTTGGCTAAGTTTTCATTTTCTTAGATTTGTAATAATTATTACAACACCAGCACTTTCGAAAAACTCGAATTATAGTAAAAGCCACTTCACTTCGTTTTTCATTGAAATTGCGTGCGCCACGAAAGTAACCATTAACAATAGCATCTTAATGTTTCTCGGTACTTCAACACTAATGATTCGAGTGTTAACTTTTAAAACGTAAATGCCTTGCGGTTAAAATAAATACTTCTGCGGTTTTAGTTGCTTAAATTGACAATCAGTATTCAATAATTTGTAATGTAAAAGAAATAAAAATATCGTTTCTTACTGAATGCATTACACAATAATGTATTACATTTTTCTTTTTATATATTCAAAATAGGTGTTCGAACAAACGGGTCACGGGCTAATGTAGAACATAACACCTTGAAAAATAAGATGTTATGTCTCATCTGTCTATAGCTTCAATCAACGTAGTATTGTTGATCGAAGGTCTATAGCTATTCATAACACTGGCTCATCCTCTCTTCAAAGCGGAACACAACAATACTTACCCTTACAAAAGCCACCAAAGTGTATTACGACGAAAATATTCTATTACATGTCAGATGAAATTCATATAGTTATTATACATACTCAATTATTTCTATTGAATCACGGAAAGCTCGGAAACTCTTGTATGGATTAAAACCCGCGACCATCGGTGTCGAGTGTTTGAGTGTTAACCAGTACGCCGCCTCGCCTCGATTAGTTTTATATTATTTTAACACAAATAATTTTATAACAAGATATTCAAGCCCAAAATAAATTAAAGTATCATGCTAATCATGATGCAAAATTACATTCCTTTGGAAGATAATAACCTCAATACATTTAAAATATCAAACAAAGTATGTATACTATAATATTATAAAAGTGAAAACTCTCTCTCTCTCTCTCTCTCTGTTACGCTTTCATGACTAAACGATTTTGATGAATTTTAATATAAAACAACTTTGAACCCAAAATAATTACATAGGCTCTCACTAACACGCGGACGAAGCCGTAGGCAAAAACTGGTTCTCTATAAATGAATAAAATATAGAAATTAATAAACTTGGGTTGCTTAACCTTTAAATATTTAACATAAATAACATAATTTAATCTCCAACGATAACTTGCGAGTCACCAAATTCTTATCAATAATTAAAACCTGTAATTAATATTTTAAATTTCATAATAACATTTAAAAGATATTCTTGTTTAATTATAAATAAAGTTTCTTTATGAAACCAAAAATCCTAAGTATATTATAACCTAATACATTAAGTTATAATACAATACATAATAGCAATTTATTTATAATCAGATTTTAAATTTTTCATATATTATAGTGAAATGAAATAAATTCTGGGCAGTACAGTAAGAAATGGCACACAAACACGCTGTCCCAATCTACAATGCGGGTTGATGGACAGTACAGAAATTACCCTAAACTAGAAAAAAATTACGAAAAACTTGTTAGTATATTGTCTATTAACTGATTAAATATCAAAATTTCGTAGTCAGGTGAACCAGATTTAAACTTAAAGGTATGCCTTACAAACTTTTAAGCTAGATTTCCTTCAATGGAATTTCAGAGAATTAAAGGATCGACACCAATTTTGTGGTCTATGACATAAGCGAAAATTCGAATAAAGATTTATCATGCATTTAAGTATGCGTGCAAAGTGTACTAGCTTTTGTAACGCTATGGTCGTATTTTAGTATTATTATTAACACCTTATTTGTAACAAACAGGCTCTTACTGTGACCCATGAAATGGCTAACACTCGCGGTAAATAATATGTTATTAGCAATACGTTAACCATATACCCCCCGAACACAACACAGGCAAGTTGCACACGCAAATCGAAATGATGTGAATGCTATTCATTTATGAGCTATTCTTTATGAAAAACAATGAAAATCGACAATAGACCCGCTATTTTTATACTTATATTAATACGATAAATATTTAAGTCAATGGAACGTATCATTTTATGATAATTCAAATCAGAATCTACGTCCAGAATTGCGTTTGATGTTACAATCGTTGTGTGGCTGTTATGGACAGCTTTAATCAGAAATTAACTAGCATCCATTCGTAAATCAGTCGTTATTTATTTAAATATATAAACGCTTATTACTAGTCCAGTATACCGTTTGATGTTACAATCGTTGTATGGCTGTTATGGACACCTTTATTTAGAAAATAAACTACCATCCATTCCTAAGTAAGTCAGTCGTTCTTTATTTAAATATTTAAACGCTTATTATTAGTGTAGAAATAAACAATTAAAATAAGAATAACTGACTGACTAACATATCAACAGCCCAAACTAATGGAGCTAGCATCATGAAAATTTGCTTACGGGTTCCTTTTACACAACAGGTTAGGTTATGCTCTGAATTGAACGAAGCCGCGCGTAAATCGCTAATACTTTACAACACGCTTTCTCTCATGACATAGTGCCGAAAGCAATCTTTGAAAGTACGCCCGTCGTAGAAAGCCGAGATACCTAATCGATATATAGCATCACGGTATTCGAAGAAAATTTTATTTTGAAACAAAACACACAATAGACTTGTTTATCTCACGACGCATACTTTAACGATAGTATCAAGATCTTATTCCCGTAATCTTTTATGTACTATTCGTAAGAGAATAGATTTGTATAAATGTCATTAAAATGAATTTTTACACCCAAAATTTGTATTTTTATACGATGGACGCAAAGTTTTAAGACGATATTATTAAACTTTAAGCAGTAGCTCGTAAATCAATTTCAACTGTTTCAATTGTTTTTTTTTATTTTATTTATTTGCTTTAAACATAATATACATGTTTAGTCACTATCTTTATGACATGCAAATATTTAAACTTATATTATTTTAGCTTAATTATAAGAAATTTCATTACATAATAAATAAATGTCAAATATTTATTGCAGGAATTATTTTCCCGCGTTTTGGGTCATAGCTATTTGTTTATTTTACAATGATAGTTTACAAGGAAATAATTGTTATTTTACTTGCTTACTAAGATTTGAACCGATTGAACAATTAATTAAAATACTTGTAAGTATTTCTTTTCGGGACAATGATTATATTTATATAGCAAGAAATCAACATGTTACTCTTATAATGCGTCTTTTAAATTAAAGTATAATATAGTTTAGTAAAATCAGCTTCATAATTCTTCATAAAAAAGCCAAGCTCGCTATTTTCATCAGTAATTCTTAATCATTATTTTTTTCTTTGAAACTGGTAGCTAAATATGAAAAGAATACTCTAATGCACCGTTTGTTATAAAAACATATTTATAAAAAAGCACCATCAATAACTCTTATCTCTGCTATAATAAGGATAAAAGCAGCGCTAGTAATAAACGCTGTTGGTCCATTACGTTCATTATTTTTAATAAAAGTAAAAATAACTATTCACAATGATAAATGACGAGAAAGCAAACGTAATAATATGTTATAAGACAAATAAGCTAAGGTTATGTAAGGAACACGTTGATGCTTTTAGTACGAACAAACATTACTTAAACGCCATCCGGTGTTGACCTCCAGTCCACCGGAACACATTAGGGGCAATCCACACTGAATGTTGTCTTTGTATACTATTTGGTAACAGTTTTATATTAATCGGCGTATTTGTAGAGACACTAGGTAAATAGAGAAGTTAGGTAAAATCCATCTTATATTATAATTATAATTAACGGCGATCCGTCGATGACGTCCAACCACGAAATGGTTGTCTGTTTGACGTGCCGCCAGAGTGACATAACAAGAAAAAGTCTGCTATCACTCTCGTTTCAAATTCAATAGTTCTAAATCGATGACGGCACCACAGTCAAATAAAAAAATGATAAAGTGTATAATTTACTATAATCAAAGAATTTATCAATAAAAATAATTCAACTTTATTCAAATAGCTTGTAAAAGTACATTTAAATTATTATTTATATAAGCTAACGCAGTATTGAGTATGTAGACTTTATTAAAAAACAACAAAAAATTAAGTAAAACTTTCACTAACAAAAATATGAACACATATAGTAATGAACTAAAAATGTGATCATTTACAAGACATTACAATACAAACATACTGGTATATATAATAACACAAAACTCCCCAATATATCAGATGTCTAAACAACAATAATTATTTGATATTTAACTTAATAAGGCAAAGAATACATAAATTAGAAACCTTAAAAGGTTATTATTCTATACTTACACAAGTCTTTATTACAAAGCCAAAATAAAACAAGCTAAAATGCCTCAATTAACTAGGAAGAAAAAATAATTAAAAATCACAAACTGACGCTTTTTGTTCTAAGAATTTTATATATCAGTAACAGCGGCTGCTTATAAATGAATCTTCAAGTATTCGTTTCAATGAAAATATTTGTTAAATTGCTTTTTAACGAATTGAAATGAAGTAATTAACCTAATGACTTAATACTGGCAACGCGAACAACTTGTTACAAACACGAACTGCTCTTAAAACTTTTATGTCTTTGTAGAAAAGAAATTTTAAAACTAAAGTAAGTCACGCGAAGTTTGAATACCAGTTTGTGGTGCTCATATATACTCGTATGTTCCTTTCATGTCATGAAACTGATTTGCCTTTTAAGTATCGCTTTACATAATAAGGGTTGACAAAAATATACGTCGTTTAATCAACTATGATTTGAAATCAGTGAAATTTATATTTTACAAACAAATTATTGTTAAGATTACTATTTCGTTAATTTAGTAAGATGTAGAACCTGCTTCGTGAAGTTGGACAACACCTCTCCTTGCATGCTGCCGTGTCGGTAATGATCCGCAGAGAGAACATGGATTGATGTAACCTCCTTTTGTCAAAACTTCATGTTCCAAATTAAAAAAAAAAGCAAGGTGACAGAAGTTCCCTCTTGCTCGCCAATGAAGGCGTCGAGCCTGAGATAGAAAATTTGTGTGTCTTATTTCTGATGGCCCTGAGGATAGTTGCATCTGGGGGGCCAAATTACCTTATCGCTCCCGAGGAAAGTTTTCGCAAGCTACGAAGAGAGAAAAGCACAGAATAATATACAATTTATAAGTAATTTTTTGAAAGAAAACATTCGGAATTTTTTTTTTAGCTTTAGACATTTTAAACAAACAAAAATAATGTTTTCTATTATGTAGATAACAATGTATTCAAAAATAACCCACGCTCAATGTATTCATAAAATAACCCACGCTCATACAAAATAAGTATTCTAAAAATAGTGTTTGCTTTGTACATATTTTCACTTGATAATGTAAACAATACTCCTTTGAGTAAACACAATCTACATTAAATTATAGTGATCAAGTTTCAAATGCTTCATAAATATTAATATATCTGCGACAGCCCTATGCTTTAATATACGATATTAAAGATTAATAGATCAATATACTTTTAAAATAATCTTTATATTAGATCTGAAAAATAGATAACAGATTTATAGAGTACAGTGCCTTAGCGATAACAATAAAACTAATGTAGTGTTTTCTCACAAATAATAGTAAAGTGAATTTATTCAAAATAGTAATTAGAATCTTATAATAGAAAAATTTCATTTTTTTCTTGAAGCAAAACTTCAATATAAGTAGCATAAGTTCCATTCTTTAAAAGTCGACAACGCACTTACAAGCCCTCCGGTGTTGCAGATATCTATGGGCGGTGGTAGTTACTTTCGATCAGATGAGCCTCATGGCCGTTGCCCTCTCTTACATAAAAAAAAATATTTCAACACAACGTAAAATAAAAGTAACGTTTCTGAACTTTCACTACTGTAACGTGCTTTTAGTTTCATTTGTTCTTTCGAGCAAGAATATTAATGATTATGTTTATAGCAGTAACAGCCTGGTAATGTCCCACAAGTGGGCTAAAGCCTCCTTTCGAATAAAAGGTTTGGATATTACAACACGCTGCTTCAATCCAAAATATATATGTAGCAGTTTTTTTAGAGACGACATAAATATTCTATCCATCGGTCGCTTCGGGGGCACCACGGGATCGCATGCGCATATTACCGTGATTCCACGACTCTCTTTATAATAAGTAAGAGAATCAAGAAATATTTAAGAAGGGTAAAACAATATACGAATACACTAAGATAATATTATTACGAATTGTATCATGCTTAAGACGTATATATAATATAATACAAAGGCACAGCCCTTATATTGACCTAGCTCTAGCTCCGGAATATTTATAAATATATTCAAACAGAATAAATACCACACACACGATTATATTAAACACACTAAACATAATCATATTTATGTAGTGTTTACTAAAATATTGACCTTTCTGATATAATAAAATGATTCAAATGTAATTTTATATAAAGAGCTTAGTGAGAGACCTTACCTTGTAAGTTAATGTGTTGAATATTTTATGTGATGTAGCTACTTTTTTTAAATAAAACGAACTGCGAACGCAGTAATATGTTTACTGAAAAATATATTATTTCTATTAAAAATATATTATAATTATTTCTATTAATGTATTTTAACAATAAGATTATTAAAATATTGATTAATAGGTGAAGATAAAATACATTAACATATTGTGTTCCATTTACGTAGTTACGAAAAATACAAATTACTATTAAAATTATAATAATTGGAGAATTCTAGCCAGTGACCCATTTTAGCTATTAGGAAATTTGGTGCTATGTAACAAAATTAACATGCACTGGTCTATTATTAAACATGTTGTCTCAGAAATTTACGTATTCAGTCTTAAAAACATTGAATAGTAATCATTAATTTTAGAATTGGAAATTGTATAAATGCAAACTCACTCATTATTGACTACTATAGAAAAATCTTCTTATATTCGGTCAAAGTTATTTTACATTTAGTTGTTTTTCCGTTTTGACTTTACGTGCAGAAGATCATTGGCCCGATGCGAGCGACCGTATCGCGTCGGAAATCCGACCCCAGCGAGTCTTAACTAAGATTTCAACGGTTCAGATAAGCCAGTCAATACGAAAGTTTCGTTTAAAATAACTTGACTTGTGTACCGATGTTCGAGCTGACCTAGGTTAAGGAACTTGAAAATTTCGTTCAGTATTAGTTGAAAAGTTTTACTTACCGAAAACTTACAAATACTACAAAATAGTTTTGATATTTGATAACATGATTTAATTAGTAAATTTTTTTTTTAAATTTATTTGTGATGTCGAGCTATGTACAACTACAGGCGCTACAGTTACAGGCACAAGGGACATTTTCTTATCGCTTATCTTTGTGTAATTGTGTGCGCTCAATCTTTGAATAATTGTAATATCCTTAAAATCTAAATTATTCTTTAAGCATATATTATATTTTGATTTTTTTTTATCTTTGTAGGTATAGTACATAGCTAATAAATCTACAAATTTCGAGGACTGCATTAGCAGCACGTAAAAGCAGTTAGTTCTGCGCATGAACTCTTTATAGTCTTATCGGATATAGGATGCCACTAGATCATAGGAGCGAGAGTATCTCACTTGTGTTAGCACACATACTTGTGCTCTATAACATATCCCGCGCAGTTAGCCAGTCTCTCCTGGTAATGGTAGTTGTGTAAACGATCGGCACGACATCATTTTTCGTTAAGCAAATATCATAACTTTTAACCACATAAAAAAAACTGAGGTCGAATTTTGATGGTAAATTTGTACGCAAAAAGAAGTTAAACGACGAAGTCCTAAAAACTGAGTTTAACTGAATGACATGCGACCCAAAACCGCAGCCATAAAAAGCTCTAACGCAATTTAGTAATATTTACATATAAATAACTTTCGTACTTCGACCGAAAGTTGGAGCTTCGACGTTTAATATTCCCAATTTTTAAAAACTTTCTTTTGATTTAGTGAAACGTGTTCTTTAGTTAAATTTATAAAATGTTATTATATGACTTTTAATTTATCTAAGCCTACTTATCTATGTATGTATTTACATAAAATTTATATATAAAAATCAATAAAATAAAAAATCAGCGATTCAATTTTAACGAAATAATTTTTAAATATGTATTTTTATTTATTTTTGTGAAATATATTACAACTAAAAAAAGTTATCGTTGTATTAGTCTCTTTACTGTTGAGTAAATTAAAATGTTTTCGAAAAAAAAACCTGTTTTTAGTGAAATCGGTTGTCGCGTTATTGAGTAATAACACAGATTATATTTACTGATAGTAGGGCTTTGTGCAAGGTCGTCTAGGTAGGTACCACCCACTAATCAGATATTCTACCACAAAATGGCAGTACTTTGTATTGTTGTGTTCCAGTTTGAAGGGTGTTTGTGCCTCTAGCACAAGGGACATAACATCTTAGTTTCCAAGATTGGTGGCGCATTGGCGATGTAAGCGATATTTAACATTTCTTACAATGCCAATGTCTATGGGCATTGTGGCCACTTATCATCAGATATGCTCACCCACCTACCTATTTTATAAAAAAAAAACGAAAAGCATAAATGATGACAGTAAAATAAACATGTTTTTTCCAGTTTCCCGAAAATTGCTGCGTTACACGTCAAAGAAAAATGCCTATATACACAGGTTCCACAGCCGGGCAACGACTTTTTCTCCTTGTGAGGAAAAGGTTTTGAAGATATCACACCACGCATCTCCAATGTAGATTGATGTATAATCATAAGGAAGGATTTCATCCGACAAACTCATGCAGTTTACATCACAGGATACGAGATGAATTACAAACACAAATTAAGCTCATAAAAGTCCATGATGCTTGCCAAGTTTGAACCAGTAATCTTCGGTTAAGATTCACATATTCATATCATTGGACTATCTCGACTTTTAAACATATAAATGCATAAGTATAACAGTTTATTATTTTATAATGCATCGATAGATTAATGTGTCCCCTAGCAACATGACAGTAATGTTTGCTTTTTTTTCGGTGAACCCACAAACCCATTTATTTTATTCTCTCTATTTTTCTCTTTGTTTTTCGTATGTAGGACTCGCAAGCGTAGAAAGCGCCGGAATACCCACTAAAAGTACCCACTACACACTCGTGGCAGGAGGTTGATATCTCCCGCCTCGCTATCCCGTGCAGGTACTTACCGAAACAGCCATGTCCGATAAGCACCTGCGTCAGCATAAACGTGTGTGTGCCGCTCCTTCTTGTTACCCAGCGAATCAAGTGGGGGCGGATCGCCTCCACTGTCGCCAGGCCTGCTGATGAGGATCCCAGGTTTTCCTCTGCAAAGCAGGAAGGGGAAAAACCTCCCCTACTAGGCGCAGGTGAGGCTTCGGCAGCATTGTTTCCGTCACAGGAGCGCCATGGGTGCTTTTCCTCGCACACCACGGTACGGGCACCCCCATGGATCCCAATTCAGGTCTGCCAGCATCTCCTCCCTCGCTCGTTCCTTGGCCGAACGTATCACCAGCTGCAACTCTTTTTTCAGTTGGCGGTAAGCGGCCAGTAACTGTCTCTCTAAGTCCGTGTTGACGCCGTTTCGACTGCGACAGCGGACGTAGACCCTCCGCGCCCAGTTGCACGTTACTCGAAGTTTAGCAATTTCGGGCGATCACCAGTACACCTGACGGTGTGGTGCCCTGCGCCGGGCCCTCGGCATGGCCACATCGCACACCTCCTTAAGCTGGCCAGCTCTTCTACACTGGCCACCTTCCCGTGGAACCCCATCACTGCACGATGGCAGCCTCCTTGACCAGCTCGCGATCTAGCTGGCTAAGAGACCACCTCGGGAGCGTGGTTGATCCTCCGTCGTACCCTCGGGGGTTCCGCTGGCCTGTGGCAGAGATCTCGAATTGGATGTATCTGTGGTCTGACATAGTCACCCTAATGTTATAACCCACTGCCATTTTCGTAAAAGAAAAAATTTAAGACTTATTACTTACTTATTGAAGGGGAAAATCCTTGAAGCAACTATATATTACGTATAACTTGAAATTAATCACAACATGGCCCATAAATTTATCATAATAATTTATTATAGCGCATTTGGACATATATAACAATGAATATTATATCAACCTAATAAAACTATAAACAAAGTGTATCTGTATTTAATAATGCCTTTAATAAGCGCTGCTTTTTTGTAAAAACTTAATATCACAATCTTGAAATTTTGAAAACCGACTTAAATTGATACAATACGCGCGTATAGTTTAATCATTAAAATGATTTCAGTAAATGTCAAAATATCACTTTCTAACATTTCACAAACATTTTCTGCGTTGAATTTCGAGGTTGTTTTACAGTTCTACTAAAAGAAAATATTATAAAACAGAGTGTTTATTTGCTACCCTTTATTGTCCTAACGTCTTTATGTTTGTGATGATTAATTCTTAGATATATGTCAAATAGCCAATGTCTAATGAAAATTTTCAGCAAGTCCAATATATATAAATATATATATGAAATGCCACGAAATTAAAGTTGTGTCATTTTATCCTTCGACCTACTAGTAACTAACGATATCAATGCGAGAAAATAACAATCGAACAAATATATTAAGTTTAAATATACGTTAACGACTCTTTTATTTTAATATGTTTGTAGTCATAAGTCCTTATAAACAACCAATATCAATATAGAAGATTTAACTAAAGACATACAATAATTTCTTAAAGATTTTCTGGAAATTGTATAATCAGATTGCATTAAAGACGGTAAAACTTGCTGTGTCAGAGACAAAGGCTATTAAATTTGCAATTTGTTTCTTGGCGACGACAAGAAGTCCGTCGAGTCAAATTATCTAAGTAGTACTTTATTGCGATGAACTAACTTTACTATAAATATGTGTAAAAAAAATTAACACTAAGAATATTATAGACTACGATCTTATGTGATAAATGATAATGAACAGCTATCACATAATTATTTTTTATTGCTGCACTTCGGTTGAAAGGTTAAGTAGGCTAGTGTATTAAACACAAGGTTCGCATGATCTTAGATCCTATGGTAATGGTGGTATTGAATTAATGGTGGTATTAAAAGAATGGATTATACTTTAACAAAGTATATGTCTATAGTTGATGTTAACAACGATAAATAAAAATGCAACAGTCTAAATAATTAATGAATGTCCCATTGTTTTTCCAACAGGCTGCTCTAATGCAAGTTGTTGAATAACTGGACACCTGTTTTTTCTTCACCGCTGAACACACGAAAATTCAGTGTTGCTTGCCAAAGCGTAGTGCCGCAATTTTGTGCTGTCGCAAGATTCATATAATTATTTAGTAAAATATTTACAGAATTATAAGGTATTTATATTATTATGACCAGAAATACACACAGAAGCGGCTTACTAATTCATATGATTTTACTATTTCTATATAACGCTCAGAGTATGTTGCGTACATTCGTACCAGGAACATAATTGATAATCCCGTTTCTGTTTTAAGAGAACTAGAATAAAAATGTTCCAACATTTCAACCAGCCATCGTTCAACGATATTTGCTTCCATAAAAGCTTTTCATATACGTGAAAAAGAGCCAGCTATAAAAATGGTTTTTTTTTTTTGTAACTGAATTAGAAATATACTTTATATTTCGCATATATTCTTGCATTTTTATAAAAATATCAGCACCAAAGTATATTAGTAAACTCGTTGATCTAAAACTACTTAATGGTAGGGTTTTGCGCAATCACGTCTGGGTAGGTACCACCCACTCATCAAATATTCTACGCCAAATAGTAATATTAAGAATTTTTGTGTTCCGATTGGATTGAGTGAGCCAGTGAAACTTCAGGCACAAGTGACAGCATCATAAAATTAGTGGTGCATTGGCGATATAAGGATAGCTTATTATTTTTAGCGGCACCAATATCTATGGGGGGTAATGATCACATACCATCAGGTGGTCTATTTACCAGTCCACTTACCTATATTATAAAAAAATGTCGCCAGCATATAAAGCCGCAGATCCTGAGAGTTCAAAACCGAGTTTTTTTTTTGTTGAGGTAGCCGCTATAAATTTAGGAGTTGGCAGTGCTTACTTTCCCCACATACACCTTAACTCTTTTAGGTCGTGTCATCATCCCATCCCATCAGACTTTGAGAGTGAAGGAATAGAGCTGACTTGACTGAGCTTGCACTTGTATTTGCTCACATACACTTCTGTCCAATAATACGTCCTGCGAATATAGTTTTTTTTTTTTTATAGAATAGGAAGGTGGACGAGCATATGGGCCACCTGATGGTAAGTGGTCACCAAACGCCCTTAGACATTGGCATTGTAAGAAATGTCAACCATCACTTATAGCCAATGCGCCACCAACCTTGGGAACTAAGATTTTATGTCCCTTGTGCCTGTAATTACACTGGCTCACTCACCCTTCAAACCGGAACACAACAATATCAAGTACTGCTGTTTTGCGGTAGAATATCTGCTAATATCTCTTGGGAATGACGGCCATGTATAATATCGGTCAGGAAGCCAACTCCATTGTTTATTCGCATTATAATTTTATTTTTTACTAGCAGACTTAACTTATGTATTGATGATTATATGTATATTATATATATATAATGCGGTATATATATATAGCAGCTACTTTTACTTATATCGCAAATCCGTCTTACCCCACTTTGCATAAATTTCGACCCACGTTTTCTCTTAGCAGAGCGACGCGAAAACAAACACAAATACGCGTTTTATTGTCATGAATTTTGTAGAATTAGGTTGCGAAAAATATTAATTAATTACCGAATATACATCATATTCATCGAGATTATAGTTATTAATCCTTTATCCTTGTAATCATTGCGACCTAATACGATAATATAAGCTGAGATTTCACTTACAAAAGCCCTGTGTAATTATAATTGCAATACGTTTCTATTATATATTTTATCGCAACAATGGATATGGTATTCTATGTTTCTTTACGACTACGTAATAAAAAATATATTTACTAAAATGTTATTTAAAAAATCTATCTATTCTTATACATTTGACAAATGAATACTAAGTCACGAGTCAAGTAACAAGTTCTTATTTTATTAAAGTAGAAAGTATCAACAGAAGATTAATTAAACAAGTGTCGTTGAGTCACAAAGACGTCTCAAGTAAAGTATTTTATTCAATACACACCTAGTCTAACTTGCACACGAGTAAGACGACGGAAAGTTAGTGTTTGCTAACAGCTGAAACTTCCTCCGAAGAATTCTTAAGTGAAACGAATAGAACTTATTTAAATATTACATGTACAACACCTGTATAACTTATAACACCTTAGCATATAAGATATAAAGCGCTTTGCTGTGTTATTTATTATCTTAGTGAAATTTGTTAAATTATCTCAATAACTTGAAGAAATATAATATAATAAAAAACATCTTAGTTTCTAAGGTTGGTGGCGCATTGATGATGTAAGCGATGGTTCTGACAATGCCAATGTCTATGGGGGACCACTTACCAGCAGGTGGCCCATATGCTCGTCCGCCTAACTATTCTATGAAAAAAAAATACTCGTATTTATTGTAATTGTTTCATTTTTTAATTTAGGTTGTTATCAGAAAACAAACAATACAATAACACAATAAATTAATTGAATACAACAAATATGCAAACCAAAAAAGTTTTCAATAATAAACAATACATCAAACGAGCAAAAAGGCACACATTAATAAAAAGTATTTTTTTTTATATGCCCCGGGATAGCAAATGACTCTACTCCACCTGATGGTAAGTGATAGTAGAGTCCAAACGCGACGACGGCCAGTACAGTCGGGAAGAATGTTCTGTACTAGCCGTCCCCGCCTTGCCGGCCCGCAAGATGCCTCTTCACGCCTCGTTTGAAGGAACCCGGGTTGTAAGAGGAGGGGAACACGTGAGCTGGTAAGGAATTCCATTTTTTGGTAGTGCGACAAAGAAAGGAGTTGCCAAATTTCTTTGTGCGCGATGGAATTGATGTCACAGTTAGGCGGTGACATCGAGAACCAGCTCGCGTGGACTTAAGAAGGAAGGGGGAAGCAGGAATTAGAGAGAATAATTCCTCAGAGCACTCGCCGTGATACAGACGATAGAAAGCGCTCAGTGCTGCTATCTTGCGACGCAATTGTAAAGGTTCAAGGGTGTTTGTGACCTTTACGTCGCCAATAATGCGTACTGCACGTCGCTGCAAGTCCTCCATTAGGTACTTAGCGATGCCATCCCAAAGGTGCGAGCAATATTCAACGCAAGACCGTACCTGTGTTTTGTATAACAGGCACAGTTGTTGTGGCGTGAAAAAACGCCGCACCTTGTTCAGAACTCCGAGTTTTCGTGAAGCTGTTTTTATAATAGCCTCGATGTAATCCCTTGGACTAAGGTCGCAGCGAACGTCCATCCCCAGCATGGCGATTTTGCTTTGTATCATCAGCGGTGTGCCACAGAGGGAGGGATGAGGGTAAAATGGTGACTTTTTCGCTGTGAGAGCGCACACCTGTGTTTTCTTGGCATTAAACTCAACAAGATTATCAGAACCTCATTTGGCGATGAGCTCTAATGTCCTATCGAGTTCAATGACAAGATTCTCCCGCCTCTCCTCAGTTTCCGCCCGCCCAGCCACTGCGCGTCCGTGATATCCCACCATGCACTGTACTATCATCTGCATAGCAATGAATGTTCCCAAGAGAGAGCATATCATTGATATGCAAAAAAAGAGTGTGGGAGATAGTACAGATCCCTGGGGGACGCCAGCATTCACTACATAGAATTGTGAAGCGCAACCATCTACTAAAACACGAAGGCTACGCTTGTGTAGGAAGCTGGCAATCCAGGTGCATAGCTGAGCAGGCAGACCATATGCCGGTAGCTTGGAGAGAAGACTTCTGTGCCAGACCCTGTCGAAAGCCTTGGAGATATCGAGGCTGACAGCCAACGATTCTCCATGCTTGTCGATAGCTTCACCCCAGAGGTGCGTTACGTACGCTAGAAGATCACCTGTGGACCGTTTTGGTCGAAACCCGTACTGACGATCATTAATTAGACAGTGATCTTCTAGGTAATGGATCAGTTGGTTGTTTAAAATCCGTTCCATCACCTTACAAAGTACTGAGGTGATAGCTATTGGCCGATAATTTGCCGGGTCAGACCGATCCCCTTTTTTGGGAACCGCTTGCACATTAGCTCTTCTCCAAGCCTCCGGCACACATCCCGAAGAGAGAGAAAGTTGGAACAGGCGCGTTAACACAGGAGACAGCTCCGCCGCGCACTTCTTCAGCACAATGGCTGGTATTCCATCGGGACCGCTAGCTTTCCGTATATCGAGTGATTGCAGCTCCGCACGCACATCACGTTGCCTGATTTTGATGTCAGGCATCGTGTGGCCACATGAAGGTATTGTTGGTGGCTGCGCACTACAATCATCGATCACAGAGTTGTCGGCAAAGAGTTTAGCCAGTTGGTCGGCTTTCTCCTGCGGATAGTAAATTACATACATAACACATAATACACCATAGCATAAAATAAATAACTAATAATAATATAAGAAAAAAAAATTCAAGTTATATAAATTTACTTAAAATTAATTATGCATACGACAGATTTCATTTAATTTAATTATAAACAATTATTAATTAATGAAATAAATTTTATTACAATTCACGAATTCTATACAATTTACAAAATATTGCATTTCTTATATCTTTTTTACGGAATGTATCGTACATCTAACGAAACCAATATCAAGAAAATAATTATAGTGCATTTCACAAGCTCTGAGAATAAAAGATTTCTGGGCATATTTGGTTTTAGCGTACGCTATATAAAAAAAGGGAACTTAAATTAACTATGGGATATCTAAGCATAATGTAAGTAACATTAGATAACAATAAATGTAAGATAAGAATAAAATGTGTTATTTTATTTTATGGGACGGTGGTAAATGGGCTACACAATAGCAAGTGATCATCATCGCCCATATACAATGCACTGTAAGAAGTATTACCAATCTCTTCGTTCTTTGTGTCTGTAATTACACAAACTCACTCAATTTTCAAATTGGAACAAATCAATAAGTATTGCTATATGACAGTAGTATATGCAACGAATGGATGGTACCCATATATCACATACACTGATCCAATTATCAAGTAGTGTGATAATATTAACACAATATTTCGAAAATAAAATAACAACTTTATGTTTAAGTTGTTTATCCAATTATATTTCGAACAAGTACAGTTCTAGTATAGAGCATAAAACAAACAAAACAGCGAGTATTTGAGTTAAGCGTCACATTTCACGACGTTCTCGTTTTTGCCTGCAGTAAAAAATAATTTTATTAAATATAAACATAGACGTTTGAGTGAAACGAGTAAAAATACACGACAATTTAATGAAATATTTTAAAGCTTTAACGTTACGACAGTTAAAAACGTTGACGGAAAGTTAATAACGAGTTCTCTACCTCAAATTGCCATTGCTATTCATAGAAAATGTTTTCTTCGTAAATTCCTTTAACTTGATTTAACATTTATTTTACGTCTTGTTTCCAGAGATTTATTTTCCATAATTATAACTTGTCATCTGCTTTCACAGATGCCATCCCTTTGAAATTATGAATGAAATTAATAAATAAGAAGGCATATTCTTTTGAAGTTTATAAAAGCATTGCTTGTCACACAGAGTACATAAAATATCATACATTAATAATATAATTTGTTGTTTGATATCGAAAAAACCTTAATCAGATTAGTTGCTTTGCAAAACGAGTCAACAGAAATGCTTAACAGTATTGATCTTAAATTATTTTTCCCAAAAGTGCAACGTTTGTCAGGCTCTACGTATTCAATAGAAAACTCTGCTGTTGAAGTGCTTCACATTCAATATACTTTTGAAATGTATTCGGTGAAAAATATCAGATTCTATTTGTTGACTCGAAAACAGTTCACATTCTACTAACGTAGTCCTATATTGGATAGCTCTGTTACAAGTGGTTTAATACAAATATATATACATATATATATCAATTAATAAATATAACCCTTATGTTATTAAAACATTAATATATTAAGACATTTTTGTACAGGATTAAATAGATAACTAGCTAATCGTCCCGGCATCGCACTGGTAGATAAGAAGAAAAATGTATTTTGAATAGAATTTACGTAAAATCCGTTCTTAGTGGGCGTGATCTGGGAAGGAGGAACTGTGTCAAATTCGAAGTCAATCAGGCGGAGTTTCAGAGATTTCGTGATGAGTTGTATTTCGCTTACTTATACAGATTTTAAAGCGTGGAATTCGTATTAGTTGATAGTTGTGCAGGATATAAAAATGTAATTTTATACGATGAAAACAATCGATACTAAAACAAGACTCATCAAAATAGGTAACCAGATCAAGATTATCGGAGGACCGAAAACAAAAATAAAGGAAGACGTAGTAACTAATTCCAAAATGCTGATCCATGGGCTGGTATTCATGGTAAGAATTTCATTAACACGTACAAGTTTAGCAATTGAGCGCATTAGGAACTTGGTCGCACATAACTAGTTTCCGCTCGCGGCTTCGCCCGCGTGGGAGAGAGGGAGCAAGGGTTCCAGGCGTTAGTTATACTATGTTTAGATACCGTATGTCCTTTTACGTATCCCTGACATCGTGTATACAAAATTTGATGACGATCGCTTGAGTAGTTAAGAGGTGAAAGCTTAACAAATAAACTTAATTCCGCATTTATAATATTAGTTAGGATAATAAATACACATATTATTCAACGATTTTTGTGTTAACAATTAACATAAAATATAAAAAAACTTCTTTTTTTGGAATGTTTACTAAAATTTATGATCTACTATGAATTTACTAGAATTTATGATAAGTTCTTTATCTGTAAAACATTCATTTACGTATATATAATAATACAAAAAATGTAGGAACAAACACGGCTATATCACTGTTACAGTCATGTATCACAAAACTTTTGGGTTCACAAAGAGGCAAATTGAATATACAAGGCTCTGTATTTTAGCTTTGTATCAACATGGAGCATCGAAAAATGTTATCGACCATAATTATATTGGAAAAGAACCTTCAATTTTTTTTAATGTTTAATACGACTCGCTTGCAATACCATTTAAGTTAATGCCTATTTTCTGCCTCACCTGTCAAGTGGCTTATAAGACTGAGGATTTGCGTCTCAGTTCAAACCCCGGTTATTAGGTTTTTCGTCGAGAGTTTCTCTGTTGACATTCGGAGTCTTGGAGTTAGCAGCGTTTTTACTCTTGCATCTCAGACAGAACTTCAAGCCAATAGTGCGCTTACACCCTTTCGTATCAGATTTGCTGTCCCATCAGATTACGAGAATAAGGGAATGGAGACTGCACTTATATTTGCTCACATACTACTGTACTACGTACTATACTATACTACGTACTATAATGCTATACTACGTACTAAATATGATCCTATGCCGTGATAAAAATCTGTCAGAATTTTACTATAGTAGAAACTAGTACCACTTACAACTGTACGAATTTTCCACGTCAATTGATGAATGATACGTATACGCATAAAGTAAGTCTTAATTTTATATGTAAACTAGCTGACCCGTGCCCACTTCGTTGGGCGGTAAACGTTTTTACTTGTGATGAAATTATGAGTGTGGTTCGGTTAGTACTGAGTGCTATGATTTATTTCCTGACTGCCAAAAGTCACGTTGGCCGAACATTAATAAAATTGTTGTTTAAATTTGTTTAAACTACGCAACCAAAACATACTGTAAAAAAATAATAGTATCTAAATAAAATTTTCTTGGTGATAAAGTAATTTATTTCTAAATAGGTTGACGTGTTGTATATGAAAAAAACCGTCAAATAGAAATATCACTCAATAGATTGCGACATGGTTGCGGTTCCATACCTATATCGTATTATCTCTTTAACCTTTTATCCAAATTATATGCAGTAAAAGGGAAAAGTATTTTATTTTAATATGTAATAAACATGACCTAACAACGATTTAAATTATTTTTTTAATATAAAAAACTACTTTTTGTGACTTAAATATAAAAGTTAGACATGCTGTCGCTGACTTTTTTATAGACATTATCAAGCTCTACAACTTTTCTGTAGAATTTAATTATACATCTCTCATCGTTAAGGCAGCCTTCGTAAGAAACGTTTTCGTTCGACCGTTTTTTCTTCGACTTACTTTGAAAATCGACTACCACGAAAAATTCTTTACATTTTTTCGAGTTAATATATAGCCTATTAACAACTTACAATTAATGTGGCTTTCTATTAGTAAAAGAATTTTCATCGGTTCAGTAAATCCAGAGATTACCCCCTACAACCTAACAAACTTTACCTCTTTATAATATTAGTATAGATAAAAGTATTTAATGAAGTTAACTGTATGATTATTGATTAAAAAGTTTTTCCAGTTACTTCAATATGAGCTTAATTCAAGCTCAATTAAGAAAGTTCGATCGAAAAGTGATACCAATCTTCCAATGCATACCTAGACTCACTCGCTACAAACAAGCTCTTGATGGAATTTTGTATTTTCAAACAACTTATAAAACTGTAAGTGAAAGAAATTCCTTTTTTAATATTTCATTTTTACAGTTCTCATTATTCAAAAGATATTAATGATATAATACTTGGCACATCCGGTCAATTAATTAGATCGATAGATGTATAAATTATTTTAATATTAACCAGATATCACGCCTTGACGATGCTACAGAGCAATACAAAATTATTCCACAAGGACTGTTTGAAATATAGACATAATTTCTTACATCAAAAACAACGGATACAAATAGTATTTACGTTAATTAAAACAAACAAAAAGAAATTAAGCACATGCAAATTAATTACTTACCCTGGCTTGAATCCGCTTTATTTGGTTAAGATTCGCGTGGTCTAAATGAGTCATCTCGCCACCTCACTACTTAAGAGATATTCTATCTATCTTTTAATATAATAAAAGACCTTCTTATATGCAGTAGCGGATCCATGTGATTTTTACATAGAAATAGTTTATGGGGTAGAGAGTGATATCGTTTATTTTTAATCACGAAAATATACGCCTTGAGCTATTGTCGTGTACTCTTAATTAGAGGGGTAAATAGAAATATAAGTAATTCCTTAAAAAATGCTATTATTGCTTTTCTATTATTATTCTTTTTATATTTATCCTGTTTGGAAATCAAAGAATGCTAACTCCAAGTTAAGTCCAACTGGAACACAACGACGCAAATTATTACTGTTTAGCGGTAGAAATAAATCAAATTAACTTATTATGTCATTAAAAATATAATTCACTGTCTCAAAATAGCTATCATTTTCATGCACTAAACTCGTGTTGATGCCCATTTAGACAACGCTATTACGAACTTAAACTAATAGTAGTTTAAGTCTGATATATCGAACCTTTTTCCAAATATCCGGCAGACTGAAAGCAATAAAAGTCAAATTACTGTTCGAGTCATGCATCACCAAAGTTTTGGGTTCGAAGTTACAAATTGAATAAAATTAAGGGCAGTATGGTGCCCTTTCACATGTTACATTGTACGTGTACCGACATCAAATGTCGGAAAGAAACAAGATGAAAAGAAAGTAAAAAGATAAGTTAAGAGGTAAAATTATGAGCCTCTAACAAAATACGTATTTCTCCGAATATAAATAATATCTGAGACTTGAAAGGACTATTTCCCAGAAGCAATTTCAATATGTATGATTTTAAAAAATAAACATTTATTTAGGAATACAAAAACACCAAATTAAATGTTTATATTCAAAAATACGATTTTTGTTTGGCCTAACTTTTTATTAATTTTTTTTTTTACAGAAATTCATTTATTGTGTTTAAACATAGAAATTTTATCTTATATAATACCAATATTTTTAACTGGAATTGTTGTTAGTATTTTAGAAATATATTAATTATAAGTTGTTAAATCGATTCCATATGAATATCATATATATTTTTTGTTTAATGAATATGAATATCATAGATATTTGTGTTTTTCTAATATTTACTTATTTATATTTACAGCATAGTTTTTCTCTTAAGCGGTTTAAATATCTGGTGGTTTATATGGCCTTATCTTCAAGTAAAGTTATTTATTATATTCTAACGCTAAATATGAATATTTTATGTTGCTTTGCTATAATTATGTAAAATTTTAAAAGTGATTCAGGAAGTAAAATAACAGGCCAGACGATACAAAAAAAACGTTTGTCTTAAATGTAAAATGTACTTTACATTTTAGATCCCATGATCGGAAAATTGACAATGTTGCGAACTGCTTACATTTAAAATGCCATTGTCTATGGACAGAGGTGTTCGTTATGAATTTCATGATCTTTGGGTATAAAATGTATTTATGTTACAAATTGAAAGAGATTATTTATGTTTGAATTTTCATTTAATTTTATTCATGAGATGACTGTAACTGACTATTATTGGTACTAATCGGGGGAAGATAAAATGACATTGTATATATTTTCAAGGAATTATCAATAGCATCCCTATGTGTAATTTAACAGGTTGCTTACACTCTCATGCCTCGTGAAGTACATAAAGTCTTTCAGCTAAACTCTCGCTGGGCGGATCTCGGATTGTCATTCCAACGGGAGCTTTTTTTGACACAAGCCAAAAAACGCTTAACCAATGTCATAAGAAATGGTAAGTAAGTAAGTATTTTAAATAATTAAAACCTTAATACAAAGTTGCTTTAATTACACAAATTAGCTTTAGGAAAATACGAAAAAGTGAAAAGATATTTTTTTGCATAGATACTAAGAATGCTATGGATTTTCTTCCATGAAAATATTAATTTTTCAAAGACTCTTTACATAAAGCGGACCGAATGAATAGAAAATGATAAAATCCGAAAAGTAATATTAAGATTTATTTCCAAGAATATCAAATATATCATGTAATATATTCGCGATTGGAGCGATATTTTTATGAGATTATTTTTAGCTAAGTATAATTTCATCGATTGAGTATTTAAAACGTAAAGCACAACGAAAAAACTCACATTCGCGTTTATAATATCTAGTTACGATGCATCAAGCAATAGTTTTATTTGATGAAAAAGTAACAAATTGCCAGCCAGACGTAGAAAGACGTCGCACGTTGACGTAGTCGCAATGTTTCTAAATATAAAGCTATCTTATATATGAATTATCGCTTCTAATTAGGATTTTTAATTTAAGTTTCATCCATCCAGATTTCGTTAGTTAAAAGTTAAGCTGATTTTCTCCACAGTTAATTATTGTCAAAGTTAGTTCAGACTTCGCCAGTTTGCAGAGTTTACACTTCGTATGATGAATACTAACGAGGCACTGCTTCAAAACTTAGCAAATTAATAAAACGTTTGTCAAAAACTGAGAACAATGACACTGAAACACACACAATATAAGATAAATATAAGAGTAATTATATTTGTCTTAATATTAATGACATACACACACATGTTTATAATTCATCTCGTGCTTGATGGTGAAGGAAAACATCTTGAGGAAATCTGCATGTGTCTAATTTCACTGAAATTCTGCCACATGTGTATTCTACCAAAGAGCATTTTAGCAGCGTGGTGGAATAAGCTCCAAACCTTCTCCTATAAAGGAGGGGAGGCCTTAGCCCAGCAGGGACCATCACCGGTTGTTACTTTACTTAATGACATTGTTTAAAATATCACAGGATTAGGCTACTATTTGATGATTAGTAGGAAAAGTTTTGATACTGAGACATTAATACAAAAAATAATGAAAAATAAAAAATAGTTGAAGGGTGCTAAGTGATTTCTAAAACGCGTTGAGTTCTCTTTGATAATTTTGTCTGTCTGTCCTTTTGTCCTTTCTGCTTGTCTGACTTTGTCTAAAAAAGTTTCGACAAATGTCAAATAACAACTACAAAAAATATTGTAATACAGTTTGTACAAATGTATTTCTTGGATTTTTCAATAACATACGTGGTAGGCGGACGAGCATATGGGCCACCTGATGGTAAGTACCACCCCGGAAGCGTGGTTGGCAGCCTAGAGGGTTCCACCGACCTGCGAGAGGTAGAGATCTCAAACCGGATGTACCTGTGGTCCGACAGAGTCTCCACCTCCTCCTCTACTCTCCAATTCAACACTCTGCGTGCTACAACATGGGTGGCGAAAGAGAGATCCACCACGGACCCTCCCTGTTGCCGCACGCACGTGTAAACCTGCCCCCTGTTGAGTCATCTACTCCAGGGACAGGCTGGAGAGTAGTGCCCAGATATCAACCTCCAGCCACGAGTGTGTGGTGGGTACTTTTAGTGGGTATTTCGGCGTTTTCTACGCCGGCGAGTCCTACATACGAAAAACAAAGAGAAAAATACAGCGAATAAAATAAATGGGTTCGTGGGTTCACCGAAAAAAAAAGCAAACATTACTGTCATGTTGCTAGGGGACATATTAATTTATCGATGCATTATAAAATAATAAACTGTTATACTTATGCATTTATATGTTTAAAAATCGAGATAGTCCAGTGATATGAATACGTGAATCTTAACCGAAGATTACTGGTTCAAACTTGGCAAGCATCATGGACTTTTATGAGCTTAATTTGTGTTTGTAATTCATCTCGTATCCTGTGATGTAAACTGCATGAGTTTGTCGGATGAAATCCTTCCTTATGATTATACATCAATCTACATTGGAGATGCATGGTGTGATATCCTCAAAAATTTTTTTATGAAATAGGTAGGCGGGTGAGCATACCTGATGATAAGTGGTCACAATGCCCATAGACATTGGCATTGTAAGAAATGTTAACCATCGCTTACATCGCCAATGCGCCACCAACCTTGGGAACTAAGATGTTATGTCCCTTGTACCTGTAATTATACTGGCACACTCAGCCTTTAAATCGGAACACAACAATACCAAGTACTGCTGTTTTGCGGTATATCTGATGAGTGGGTGGTACCTACCCAGACGAGCTTGCACAAAGCCTTATCACGAGTAAATTAATTTATAGCAATACTTGATATTGTTGTGTTCCGGTTTGAAGGGTGAGTGAGCCAGTGTAATTACAGGCACAAGGGACATAAAATCTTAGTTCCCAAGGTTGGTGGCGCATTGGCTATAAGCGATGGCTTACATTTCTTACAATGCCAATGTCTAAAGGCGTTTGGTGACCACTTACCATCAGGTGGCCCATATGCTCGTCCACCTTCCTATTCTATAAAAAAAAAAAAAACAAAAAAAAAATATATATATTATTGTAATGTGGTGCCCTGAGAGAGGAATGAAAGCCGAGACTGCTGAATAGATACTGCCTTTATTTCCAATAGGTCGTACATTAAATAGGTACAAAATTAGGTTACGTAGTATATAATGATTAATAAGTATGTTTAGTTAATATAATCTATTCACTACATCTCATCTCCACCGCAATAAAAAAAAAAAAAAAACAATACAATTTATTTTATTTTAGTTTATATTACGAATGTTCATATAGTATAATGTCATATTATAATTACTATCTTTACAAACTTTTGAAGTAAGTATTTAGTACATAAACTTTTAACAAAATTGTTAGGTAATTGGTTCAAAATACATTTTTGTTCTGTTTTTGTGAATAACATAGTTTTTATTATCCTTAATTATTTCTACATTGGGTGAACATTCCCTTATTACTTTGTATGGACCTGAATATATGTTTTGGAACTTACTGCCGGTTTCATTTTTTATTAAAATCAAATCATTCTGTTTATAAGTCACAGGGTTTATATTACGATCATACTTATCTTTTCTTTTTAATTTACTTGCTATTAAATTTTCTCTAGCCTCTTTTTGTGACGTTTGTAATCTGAATTTGAGTTCCAAAGGATAATTATCAAAATTGTACAAAGGATCAACTTGTGCTGATCGCAAATTAGATGGTAAAATACATTTCTTACCGAACACCAACTCATAGGGAGTGAACTTAGTCTCCGTATGTACTGCAGTGTTATAGGAAAAACACCAAAATGGAAGCCACATGCTCCAAGCTTCTGAGTGATTGTCTGTCTGTATTCGCAAATAGTTACCTAGATGTTTGTGAGAATTCTCCAAGGCACCGATACTTTGATGATGATAAGCAGTAGACTGCAGCTTGTTAATATGCAAAAGTTTACAAACCTCTTTCATTGTGTCCGATAAAAACTCCGTTCCCCTGTCTGTAGCTATCTCCTTCGGAATACCATACCTGAGTATAAAATTGTTTACGAAGTTCCTGGCTACCTCATCTGACCTTTTTGATATTAATGGGTAGGCCTCAACATACTTGCTCAACTCACATTGTATAGTTAAAATGTACACATAATTATTGTACTCTCTCTCTAACGGCCCTACTATATCTAAATATACCTTTTCAAACGCTGAAGTTGCCGTCGAACTAATTGTCATAGGTTCCTTAGTATAATGTGAGGAATGTTTTTGTTTTTGACATTTGTCACACCTTTTTATAAATTCTGTAACATCAGCTTCTAATTTTGGCCAAAAATAATATTTCTTTATGTTATTTACCATTCGTCTTATGCCGGCATGGCCACTTGTGGGTAATATATGAAAATCGTTTAAAATTACACACTTATCGTCTTTATCAGTTATTCTCTTTGTTCCCCTTAAAATACATATACGTGGTCCGGGCCAACTACATATGTTATTTACTTCATTTATTAACTTTTCCACAAATTTATTATTTTTCTCAATCTTAATAAAGTACACTTCTTTAATATTTATTTTCCCACAAAATATTTTCAGCTCTCTCACAAATTCGCCTGGCGATAGTTGCGATCGAGAAGCTAAATTAATAAAAATAGTATCCATTGAGGGCACGTAACTCAAACATCCCTTCTCATGCGTTATCTCTCTCAATTTACGATATCGATTTAATTCATAAGCGCTTATGAAACGTAATTCCGTGAAATATTTCGGTTTGCTATGTACTTCTACAAGTTTTGGTTGATCAGTCCCATCGTTTTTAGAAATAATAGCATCCCGTTGTTGCTTAGCCATCTGGCCACGCGTCATTACATTCATCACCGTTTGATTCATCTCTTTCAAGTCCTCAGAAGTTAAATGCAAACGTGAAAGTGCGTCAGCGGCAGAATTATTCTTCCCTTTTAAGTATTCAAGTACAAAATCGTATTCTTCTAATGCTAACCTAAATTTAATTAAACGGCTAGATGGATCCCGCATTCCAAATAAATAGATAAGCGGCTTATGATCAGTCTGAATTTTGAATGTCCTACCATACAAATATGGTCGAAAATGCTTCACGGCCCATACAATCGCAAGCAGTTCCTTCTCAATCGTTGGGTACCTTTTTTCTGCTTTGTTAAGACTACGACTGGCATAGGCTACAGGCCTACCGTCGCTGTTGCATAAAACTGCACCTACCCCATATCCTGATGCATCTGTTTGTAAAATAAATTGATTAGACTCCGAAAAATCAGGGTATTGCAATACAGGATGGGATATTAAATTTTGTTTCAACAGTTCAAATGATTTTTGGCATTCCTCATCCCATTTAAAAATAACATTTGTTCGACACAAATTATTTAATGGATGTGCTTTTGTTGCAAAATTAGGAATAAATTTCCTGTAATAATTTACAAACGCAACGAATCTTTTTACTTCGTCGACTTTAGTAGGAACTGGGTAATCTTTAACGACTTCTATTTTATCAGAATCTGGTATGACACCCTCTGCTGACACAACATGACCCAAGTATAATAGTTCCTTCTGTAAGAAAATACACTTTTGAGGATTTAACTTTAGATTAACTTTACGTAATCTTTCAAAAATAGATTGTAAATTCTTAATATGACTAGGTAAGTCTCTACTAAAACAAACTAAATCGTCTTGGTACACCAGACATTTTTCGTATGTTAACCCTGTCATTGCCATAGTGATCATACGCGAAAATGAACTAGGACTGGTTTTTAAGCCCATAGGCATTCTAGTCATCTGAAACTCTCCGGAACAAAAAGCAGTATACTTGCGACTGTCTGGGTCTAAGCTAACATTATAGTAACCTTGATGTAAATCTAAATGAGAAAAATACATGCAACCAGATAACGAATCTAAAATTTCTGTTATATTTGGAAGAGGAAATTTGTCATCATGTATACTTTTATTAAGTTTTCTGTAATCTATGACCAAACGCCATTTTTTGTTTCCATTTTGGTCACTTTTCTTTGGCACCAACAAGATTGGACTGGACCATTCACTTTGACATGGTTCAATAATATTTTCTTTCAACATTTGTTCAATTTGGTTTTTAATTTCATTTTTTAAAGCATGAGGCAATCGATAAGGTTTTGAAAAAATTGGTTGTATATTCGGTTTTACTTTAATTGAGTGTTGATAAATATCAGTGGTTGATAACTTGTCCCCTTCCAAATAAAAGATATCGGGATATTTCGCACATAAACTTTCTATGTTAATCCTTTCCTCTTTATTTAAATTATTTAACTTCAATTTTGACAAGAGTGTTTTAACTCGCGATGCATTTTTCTCGATCTTATTAAAGTTACAAATATTATATTCCTTTAAATTTTCTATATTAAGTTTAATTTCAGACAAAGTTATATCTTTTGAAGTCGTATTCAAAATTCGAACGGGTATTTTGCCATTAATTGGATATACTAACGTACTCGCTAAAAATACTCCCTCACATACTTCTTTTGTACATACCACACATTCCTCTGTTAAACTGGTATTAATATAGTGAATTGATTCTGATCTGGCAGGTAACGACAATAAATGACTACACGAGTCATTTGATTTTGAAGAGTCAGAGATTAATTGCAAAGATATTTGTTTAGATTCACTGATCCATAAAGATAGACTATTATGTTTCATATCAATCACCGCTCCATACTTTCCTAAAAAGTCTTGTCCTAAAATACCATGCGACTTACAAGGTAACGTGTCAAATACATAAAACTTATGACTAATATACTGCCCGTGTACTGTCAACTGTAAACATACGTATCCGATAGCCTGTACCTTTCCACCTATCCCGTTTATTGTTATGTTTTCTTTGTTAATTGGAACGTTGAAATCTAAAACATGTTTATGTTTTATAGCTGAAATTGAGGCTCCCGTATCTATGAGCCAGTTAAAAGCGTATCTGTCTTTATAAAATAATTTTATGAAGTAACTACTATCGCTGGCTAGAATACTATATGTTGTAGGCACGAAAAAAATCATTTTCAGGTTCCGAATTCTGAGTGGATGCACTCGATTGAGGCTGTAACTCATCAGTTATTATTGTCCGAATCTGTCCTTTGAATGGTCTATGACCCCTAGAATAATTATTAAAAGTTCTACCTCGATATGGCGCTCTACCCCGTGGCGCTCCCCGTGGCTGAGATTGTGGCTGCTGGACCCATTGTCCAGTCCTGGTATGCGACTGTCGCCCGTTGTAGCTAGGGTTGCCTCGGCAACGGTCAGTATTGTACGTACCTCTTGGAATGCTCTGATGAGAAGGCGGCCTGGAAGTGTTTTTAAAGAAACGATTATTATTATGCCTTGTTAGTGTAAACACTTCAGCAGTTGAACTTGAACCTGAAATGTCCTCATCGATTGCGGCCTGAATCGCGTCTTTCAAATTTTCAAATTTTTGAGCCGTAATAATAGTGCCAATCCTACGATTTCTCAATCCGTCGCTAAATTGACGAATTGCCTGTTTCTCGTTAATAGATTTTAAAATATTAAATTTTTCAACATTTCCCTCAGATTGAGAAATTGTAAGATCAACGAATAATTCGGTAAGGTTTTTCCGAAAACATCTATAGATGCATCATTTTGCCTGCAATTAAAAAACTGTTTTTGCAAGGCATTTGTAGATTTTTTCGGTAAAAGTAACCTTTTCATATCATTTACAAGATCAGTTACAGTGTCGTATTTCGTTGCTAATTTTAGCTTGGCAGACTGCGACAATCTGCTTTTCAAAGTAAAAGATATTAAATACGTCTGTGACTCAGTATTGAGAACCGAACTATAATACAAAATACCATCGATAAGTTGTCGTAAATTAGAAAGCTCATCATTCATCACTGGCAATAAGTTCAAAGCTACCTTCAGGTCGAATTTATCCATTGTTGAAAAAATACTAGAACCGTCTGAAATTCGACACAACTCAGTAATTTCATCAAACAATTTCTTAATATCCGTACGATATTTTTCAAAAATAAGACGCTCGTCCTTTTCAATGCTTTTCAGTTCAATACTTTCTATATAATTATTATATTGTGCAATAATACATTTAGCTTCGTCTAACTTAGTCTGCAATATTTTACCTTGTCGTCTAGCGGGTCCTATTTTAATTAAATACTGTCTCACTACTAATAAATCTTCATATAATTTCTTTAAATATGTTGCCATAGATTTTAAAAATACTTAATATGCATAATAGAATATTAACATACCTGTTTTAAACCCTGGATCCTCCACATATTATTAAGAATTGTAACATTTATAATAATAGACGAGTATACATTATATATTTAGTTACATAAATTTAGTTATACATATTTAATTATACTAAGTTTAGATAATATTTTTAACTAATAAGTTTTTTTTTTTTTTTTATATATATTATATTATAACAATATTGATTATACGTTGCTAAATAAGGCTACAGTCCACTAAATAATGTCCATAAACTTGCCGAAATTCCGATGTACGCGAAAAGAAATACACATATTTATGTAACCGCACTTCACCTCATACCACTTTATACGCTTTTGAACACTTTTACACTTTGCTATCATCGATCTTCAAATCGGGGTAACCCTGGCGCCGTCGAAAGGAGAGTTGTCGCACCCTGCTGCCACTCGCGTTCGACTCAAATTCCTGCCGTATCCATCTCGTATGACATTTCCGATACATCCGGAATACTCCATACAGGACTACCAAAACTAGGCAAAGTACCACCACGCATAACAGGGCGCTCGACGTTTTCATGTGAAATCGGAACTCCTCGATTGGTGCATCATTTGTGCCCCCAGCTGCATTTTGTGCTATCACGATCTTCTCTTCTTTAGACTGCTGTTTCCCCATTTTCGAAGCACACTTTTACCACACTAGCACCGCTGTCGTCAGTTTTAATAGAATTTTTTTTTTCTTATCCGACGATTGCATTGTGACGAGAAGACGTTGTTTATAAATCACTGTCCATATATGTAAAATCGGTCGGCGACGCGGCGGCGGACGGTGTCAGAATATTCGCGCGCGTGAATCTACTTTTGGCAGGGTCGCCATGTAATGTGGTGCCCTGAGAGAGGAACGAAAGCCGAGACTGCTGAATAGATACTGCCTTTATTTCCAATAGGTCGTACATTAAATAGGTACAAAATTAGGTTACGTAGTATAAATTGATTAATAAGTATGTTTAGTTAATATAATCTATTCACTACATCTCATTATAATTAATTTAAACTATTTATTTTTTTTATTTTGGTTAATGTAATTAAAAGTTTGTTGTACTAAACACAAGGTTAAAAAGAAATAGGTACAAATTTAAGAAAAATGCCGCAATATCTCAGCCGTAACATGATGTGAGGCATGTTAATGAAAGTCTATATATGTAGGTGCTTTACTTTTTCGAATTACGAAAATTTTTCATAAAAGAGTATATAAGCAAAGTGGTTTTATCCATTATTAAAATATTTTTAACTGTTTATTGTACACTGTGAGAATATTACAAACAATATTATTATACCATATTCTTTATCCTTATAAAATATATGGAATTATATTATATTATGCTGAATATATCAAAAGCAATAATTACAAATTATTAACATTTTAGTTCTAATGTATTGTATTTAAATACATATATCTATTTTGTATTAGTAACATGTGCGTTAAAGTATGTAAAAGAAATGAAAAGGTACATTTGTCGACGAAAGGTACAATTTGTGAGCTGACATATGATAAAACCTTAATTATGAAACAATTGCTTCTTAAGCATTTAATATACATGTAACATATTTCATTTTTACAAATTGTAAGTAATTTTATTTAATTGTTAGTAACTTACATTATGGCGTACAATAAATTAATTGTCATTCGAAATAATTTTTATTTACTGAAATGAATTTCTTGAATATTTTTTAGTGACAACATACACATAGAGATATAGTTTAATTTAAAATTAATGTTTTATGACATACGAGCTTTTTGCCATTTGGATTACAAACAAACTCATAAAATAAAAATATTTTCAAACAAAAAAGAAATATATTATATTAAGCGTAAAGTAAAACTTATAAAAAATAGGCAATAGGTAATATCAAAATGTGAGGCGCGATTTTTTTTTAAATTTTATAAGTAGGCGGATGAGCATATGGGCCACCTGATGGTGGTCACCAGCGCTCGTAGACATTGGCGTTGTAAGAAATGTTAACCATCGCCTACATCGCCAATGCACCACCAACCTTGGGAACTAAGATGTTGTGCCCCTTGTGCCTGCAATTACACTGGCTCACTCACCCTTCAAACCGGAACACAACAATACCAAATACTGCTGTTTTGCGTTAGAATATCTGAAGAGTGGGTGGTACCTACCCAGACGAGCTTGCACAAAGCCCTACCACCAGACCTACCTTTCCTGAACTCTTTCCGCTCGTGTCATGAAGTATGAGAATGAGAGAATAGAGAACGCGCTTGCTATACCGTTCGCTGTTGACTAAACTCTCTTGAATGAATATCAAAATCAACATCAAAATGATTACAATTTTATAAATTTATCGAATATGATACTTTTATATGAATGTAAACATTGAAACTATATTAGTTAAACTCAAAGTCAATATCTTAATTCACTACAGAAATATTACTTAATTAAGAATTGCCAAAATCTACTATTAAAATATTAAAATTAAAGAACCTACAATTTAAATGTGTGGTTCATTTTATCAGTAAAATAACGAAGTATAAATCGGTTCGAATGTATCTGACAGTGACATAAACAAACCTATTGATTACATGTTAATAAACAAACAAATGCTGTGTCCAACGCTTAATTATATTACTATACCAAATAAATTTGCTGTCGACTTGTTAACTCAATACTGTTGACACGTGTAGGTTGAATACATAATTGATAAATTTTATGTTTAACTGGTTATTGTCCTTGCTTTTACCTGCCTGCTCAAAAATGAGTGTAATGTTTTCAAGGTTCATGTATCATGAGCTTGTTTATTCTTCCATAACATTTAAATGGCTCAAGAGATTTAAGATAAATCTTCCATATACTTCGCTATAGAGCGACTTCCTGTAATCCTATGGAGTTAAAATTCAATTCCGGCGACAACGCACTTCTTAGTAAACATGACCTGATACTACACCCAGGATAGGCTCGAGATGAAAGAACTGTTCAACGGTCAACAGAATACATACGAAATTTTGTATACAAAAACTTGTTATAAAAAATGTTTTTTTCTACTCCATATTTATTTCATATTTATTAACCTTAATAAGGCAGTGTAGCAACTTTAATACACAATTTTTAATAAATAACTAAATATAAAATATAAAGCAATTATATAATAGTTAAATAACTACGTTATTACAAATAAAAAGCATTTCCAAGGCTGAGGTTTTATTTAACCTAACTATCGAGTTCAAAGCTGCAAATAGACTTTATGCGGGCTGACTGCACGAAGTCGAAATAAAACTTCTAACTAACCAACCAACAAACCAACTTTTAGAAAAAAAATCATGCAGACTTAAATTTATTACGAGAACTATAAATCTATTTTTTTTTTTACTTTATATGATAATTATAGGACGTCTAACTTGGTCACGTAATCTTGCTACTATAGATTTCATTTTTTATAAGACATAATGATGACTAAAATTAGCAAGAACGATAATGATGTAAAATAAGAGACTTGAAACTAAGAAATCTTTGGCTTAGGTTGAAATACTTTTCGAAATGATGAGATCCAAACTTCAATTAAAAAAATGTTATACAGCTCGAGAATATTCCATTCAATTCTTAGCAATGCAATTTACTAAATAATAATAAAATTATTTACATTATAGAGAGATGTATGTATATAACACGCAACAATAATATATATATAATATATGTATAGCGATAATTTTACTAAACTAAATATTTATTTTAGCAGTGTACAATTGAGCCACCTCATCTCAAACCAAACCATTGTTTTTATTAAGAATTATCATTCAAGCACATACGCGTTTCAACGTTTCTTTTGGTGGGCGTTTAAACAGCCCATTAACAAAGGCATTCCCAATTAACCCTCCTGCAACCAGGCCAGCCGAATCCTTTCCATGTAGTTTACTCGTACATACGCCGACTCCAAATAAATGAGTCAAGAGCCAGAGAATGGTAATGAATAACGAATTATTTTGTTGAATATTTTACCAACTCTTGAGAACATGAGTTGGGAATTTTAAATTTATATAGCAGAATTTTCGATGAACAACGCTCTAAAATTAATTAAATAGTAACTAAAAGAAGCCATGGCTCGTAGATAGAATGTGATTGTTAACCGAAAGACCGTGGGCTTAAATCCGAGGAAGTACACTGAGTTGTCGTGTGCTTAAATTGTATATATAATTCATATCGGGCTGATATAATAGTGATAAGGACAAAGTTGTCTGAAAATTTGTACTTTTATCAAACAGTGGGGCAATAAACAGCAACCTCAAATGCCGACAACGCACCTCTTCCGGTGGTGCAGGTATCGAAAGGCGGTGGTAGTCACTTTCCATCAGTTGATCCTACAGCCCGTTTGCCGCCCTCTGACATAAAAAAAACATTCTCTTTATAAGAAAATTATACTTTAGCCCAACATTGAGAACAACATTCTGATAAAAATAAATGTATATATATATATTTTATATCAAATGAAATATATAGTAGATAACATTATTAACATTATTAATCATAGCGTTTTCCAGTTTAAAATAAAGTTTTATTCAATATACGGCTCTGAAATTCGCAGACCTGTTTAAAATGAGAAAGTAGGTATTTGCCAACAGCTCAAACTTCCTTCAAAACTCGGCAACTGAAACAACTATAAGTCTTATTTCAATTCAAGAGCTGTCTATCATACCTAAGTTTATTGTAACTGAATTATATATTGCAGTAATAACACAATACTAGTTAAACAGTACTAGTTAAACCTGTTGATTGAAAAGTAAATACCGTAACAGCCTGTGAATGTCCCACTGCTGGGCTAAAGGCCTCCTCTCCTCTTTTTGAGGAGAAGGTTTGGAGCTTATTCCACCACGCTGCTCCAATGCGGGTTGGTAGAATTCACATGTGGCAGAATTTCAGTGAAATTAGACACATGCAGGTTTCCTCACGATGTTTTCCTTCACCGTAAAGCACGAGATGAATTATAATCACAAATTAAGCACATGAAAATTCAGTGGTGCTTGCCCGGGTTTGAACCCACGATCATCGGTTAAGACTCACGCGTTCTTACCACAGGGCCATCTCGGCTTGAAAAGTAAAAAAAAAAAAAAAAAAGTAAATAATAAATGGTAATTGGTGGCATTTACATAAGTAACTTGTAGACAATATTCGTTAATATAATGATGATGGTGATCATTACGTAATTATCGACATCATTGTATGGCCCCCATTCTCATCGAAATTTGTCAGTAAGAGTTCGTAGAAGAGTAGTCATTATTTCTTCGCTCTTTCAAGTTATTTCATAACCTGTTAAGATAGCGCAGAACCATCAACTATAATCTAGATCTGACAATATAGTGATGACTGAACTTCACGGACTTTGTTTTATCAAATAATTGCGAAGTTAAGTATTTAATTTGTAAATGACAAAGCTTTCTATCTCCTTTAGGCTTTGAAAATTGTAAGCAAATGTCAAAATTCGTGTTTAGATTTTAAACATAAATAATACAAAGTAATACTATGCATGCTCAGTTAGATTTAATTAACATAACGTGGATAATGTAAATATAAAACAAGAGCCATTATAAAGAACTCCAAATATTTATAAACACAGATATAATTTTACATTATTTTTGACGATCCAATATGTAATCTAATTTTATTTATTTCCATAAAAGCTGTTATTAACAAAGAGAATATATGATTCTACAATAAATAAAAACAAAAGCGTTAAAAGCGATGGTACCTTCTAAATCCCCATATTAAGTGAATACGTATGCATCGGCAGGAGTTCATACCACCGTTCGGGTTATTTGTTCAATTTGCAAATTTGTTTGTCGTTCCCAAGGCTTCCTAAAATAGGTCTATTTAAATACTTTTACAGATACGTTTAGGAACATATAAAAATATAAATAAAATTTTACTTCAGCTGGAAATTAAATATTAATAAAATCTCCCTACAATTGAAAAATCTCGTAATGTTTATTACCTCTATTTAGGATTAGAGTAAATTATATGCATACATTTCTTTCATTTTTAAGAGGAAACGGTTGTGTTTATGTTTGTAACAAAAAATAACTTAATTTTTTTATATTATTTTATTTTAAGTCTATCTTTTAATTGTTCGTAAAACCTTTATGCTATATAATTGGGAATTCCCTGACAACGCCGATTTATTTAACATCCCATGTATTTAATGAGCTTATTTATTGATAAGATCTATAAAATTTATAGTTCAATAACCATATGTAAGGCTTTGTGCACGCGTGTGGTGGACATACTAATTACTTATTTTAACGCTACACTGCTGAGTTTCCTCACAAACACAGAAGGTACAACGTCTTGGATCCAATGGTTTGCGCATTAACGGTGTATCAAGTATAATTTTGCTTCGTAAAATAAAGTTTATTAAAAGTTACATATGTTGGTAGACGTACGAACGTATACACATCACTAAAGCACAGCAACAACGAAGATATCTATATAAGCGATAATGCGCCTTGTAGTACTATATTTTTTATATTCATTCTGGGTACAATTTTTTTTCAACATAAAGTATTTTTATTTATTCAAGATAGCAAGATATACACTTTTATAATGCAATGACGTGATAATTGGCAATTTATTTTCGAACATGTAAGAGTTAAGATTGTTACAGATTAATATGTTCGTAAAAATCTTATAATTATATTTAGTAGCACTCAAGTTCGATGATTGAGATTGAGATGATTAATGAAATTTCATCAACTATTATCTACGTACTTTTATTACCTAAAAATAACATGAATCTGATCAAATTATCAGTTCATAATAAAACTGTAATGCGCGGTTACACTAACATTATTTTTCAAATCGTGACCCAAGCTAAATTTAGGTTCGAACAATTTTCTTTAACTCTACGTTCATACTGACACTTTCGTGGAATACAAAGCGGTTTTATAGAATGAATAAAAATATTTCTTCCTATTATAAGTTTAAACAAGGAAAAAGCAAAACTTCTTTAAATTTTAAATACTACTAAGGCGCCAGCTTCAGTACATTGACACTGTATAGTACTGTGCCGGGAATATTCAAATACCAATAGTAATAATACGATTGAACTCAATCGGATGAACAATGCGTGAGCGCAATACGCAGAACAAAAAAAAATTTAAAAAATACACTACAGTCAGCTTCCACACATTATAATTATCAACATAAAGAAAGAAAGAATTTAAAGAATGAATAATATAAAAAACTAACGATACTGCGGCACTACTTTGCTAAATGATGTTCAAAGAAAATAATTCTAATATCATATAATCGAAGTATATAAAACATTATTCTTGGTAACATGAGTATGGTCGGAAAAAAAATTAAATTATAATTTCATGAGAACTTTATAGCTATATTTAATCTAACTCGACGTACGCGCCAAACTTTAGTATCATGCGGCGACGTAATTTCAACCCTACAACAGGGAGGCCTCCCTAAATTTACTCAAAAAATATTTAATCTTATGAGTATCTTAACATTGCTACTTGTTTTTCTCTTTATTTTCATATATTTGTTATTGTCTTACACAAGATTACTTTAAAATATTGTATTCTACCATGTGTATCAACCCATACTTGATTTCTCCAACTTTATGACTTTTTTTTTCGCATTTCCGAAAATTATTAACATAAATATTTAACGAAAACATAAATTATTTGTTTTAACTAACTATACATCAGTAAATATTAGCAATAGAGAAAAAGTTTAAAATAAAAAAGATGGAAAATCTCATCTTCTACAAAAAAGTTTCTTCTGTTTCAACGTAAAACTCACCATTTCCGATATATTTGAAAAAAAAACGTTTTTCAAAATGGCGGCTAACACTCGCGGTCAGGGATAGATAGAATAGCAGGATTTTATGCAGAGCGAACACATTTTTGGTGTTAAAATTCCTGAACTACTAGCGACAGCCCTAACTTATTTGTTAATATAATTAAATATCCAGCTTCTACCTTAAACGAGTATGTACATTTGGAAAATATAAGGTCAGAGGTTTTTTATTCCATCGAGTAAATTGTATGTTTTTATTTTTTTGCTCATATATAACCCTTGAATATATAATGTAGCTTACATACTGGATTTACCCATATAAAATGAAATAAAAGATAAGCAATTTTGCTTTATGCCACTTAATACGAGACGTTTATTCTCTGTTGCTTTATTCATAATATTTCTTGATGTTTTAAATATATGTAATTCAAATTTAATAAAAAAAATCCATCTTTTTATTATATATATATATATATATAAATATGAGAAGTGGTTCTCAATAAATTAATATTTATCCTCGTTCCCAAGTACCGGTTATATTTTTATTCCCTTACATTTTCATTACCTTTGCGTCAACATACCAATACTTTTACGGTTATTGACCTCGATCCTAAGCTCTAACCCATTTATCGTAAAAGCGTTTCATGTTTTACTTAATGTTGTCATATACCTACATCACTTATTTCACGCTATAGACATAAAAATGGGACCCTTTTTGAGTAAACCACGCCATAACGCTGTAGAATATGTTACCAAATTATGTTTTTAACGCACTAAAAAATGTACACCATAGCATTTAACAACTAATACCAACAATATATAAGTTTTGAGGACTTGAAAACCTTCATAAACTCTATATCAACGTTGTTTCAGTACATCCCTAATTATGGAATAAAGATCATTCGCCATGTGAAAGATCTGATTCCTCTAAATGAATACGCGACATATTAGAATTAGTGCGTTAGTTAAGGCAAGGGGCTATACGACCTCATCTATCCTGTCAGTAACGCTACATCAAAAATATATGTTGTGTACTTATTAGATGTCAAATATTTGAATAGTTGGTAGATTGGAATTTCGGACAAGAATATTTTGTTGTTTCTGTAGTCGGTTTTTGGTTTTTAAACTTATTTTTTTATTAATTAACCGTAAAAATTATTGTAATGGAAAAATATACTTTAATCTATATTTGATATAACATTAAGCCCTTAAATTATATTATTACTAACTTCGGTTTATATTAAAAACATTTATTATTTAGCACAATGAAAAGATGCATTCGACTTTTACTAAGTGCCGTTGAATGTTACAAAGGCAGAAAACAAGCGTCAATACACAAAGCAAAAAGTCCGTTCCATTTGCATATTTCACAGTTAGTTAATTGACTTCGCAGCAACGCATCCAGCGCCGGATTTCCGCGACGGCAGAGTCTGAATATTTTGACTTCATATGCTTTTAACATCAACCTTGTTCCCCGGTAATAAGAGTCATGTCATGAACAAATGAGAACACCTTTGTTCTGCTATGAGCAACATAGCTTATCCATTTTTTATTTCGTCGCACCATTCTTATTATTACAATTTCTTTTTTATTGTACCTAAAATTATAATGAAATGTGCTCGATACTTTAAGGATCTGTCTTAAATTATAAGATAGTTGGTCATACAATATTTTTCTATAAATCGTCGAGTTCCGGCAGATGGGTTAAATCTAATTATTAGAAAACTAGAATAAATATTTTTTATTTTTATTATTATCATTTTTTTTTTTTTTTTAATATTCTATCAATGATAGAAAAAAGATAAAGTATTGTAATTGAAATAGGCAATTGCACTTGTTATTGTGATTACGTTATGAAAATGTTCTACTATGATTACTGATATTTATTAAAATTAATTAAATAACTATTTCACAATTTTAGTCTTTTAAAGATATATAATTTGAATAAATAAATTTAATATTTATCGCTAGAAAGGTACGATTAAATCGCAATTAAAGACTAACTTTACAAAGTTAGTAGAAAATCCGTGTTTATCGCTGTGAAGATTCAATTTAGTTCATTCAAGCTAGATTTAGACCCTTTTCAAGCCGTTTTTGCGCATTAAGTAAAACCACTCCACCCGTTTTACAGAGCTCACAGTTTTTGTTCGTATCCTACTTCTAAACAAAAGGACTCAAAACAAAAGCAACTCGTATACACGTTTAAATATATTTTTTATTTATTTATAGCAGAATAAATGAATATAGAATGTGCTCTATGAGGTAAATATTGTCAATTCTATTGTTAAATAAACTTCATAAATATTTTTATTTCACATCGCATTTATCAATTCGTTGACGTCATAATCCTATTCCAATATTGGAATGTCATTGACACATTTTTGACAATCGTAATTAATTACAAAAATAATGACGTACTTTCTTTAATAGATTCTAATGCTTTCTGTGGGCAAATGTTTTAAAATTCTGACTATTAGTTTTCAAGTTTTATTTTTAGTCTTTAATGTTAACTTATCATGAACGTTTTTTAAAAGAAGCAATTTTATACTATAACATATATATATAACTTATATATATATAACTTATATAACATAACAAGTACAGGTACAGACTAAATATTTGTTCAAGACAGGCGACAACAGTTTGCGTAAACACAGTATTGCCTCACGTATACCGGCTTAATTCGCTCTAATGAGCAAGAAAAGCCGAAACAGACATTGAGCAAAGTCTGTCACTGCTGTTGTCGTCTCCCCATAGTCCAGAAGATTATGTTTGGCCTTGTCCATGTTCGACATAAACGTAAACCACCAGCCAGCAGGCGATACCCGCTTGACATGTTCATGCCCGATATCGGAATCTCATATGCCGCAGCTTCGTTCGCTAATCAGTCTCGCTGGGTCTCCCCTAGGCCTATTGGGGGTCTCGACACAACAGACCACAAGGGGTCCATTGTAAATACAATAAGCACCCATCTATTTTCAAGTAATTCAAATTTAGTGTTTGGAATTTGTCAAATTCCGAAGGTATTCTGAAAGCACATGATTTGCAGTTTTTTTTTAATTATAAGCGGCATACGGTCAAAGAAAACCATTTATAAGCAAATAGATTGTAAATCTTATGATATGGTAATAGATTTTTGAAAATCAATAAGCAAGTGTAATGCTTTAATTGGCCTAATGACTTTGACTATGATCTTAGAAAACTGGTCTATAATCATGTTAGAAATATTCAATTTACGACGTCACTTATTTTATTAGAATAGTAACACCACACAACATGATTGACGTCTTATGGGTTACTGTGTGATCATTTGTCGAGTGACACACTTGGTCTCTTACTTTCAGGACAGCGCCAGCGCCAGTCTGACTGATTTAATCAAATCAACATGTTGGATGACAATGGCGGCACTAGATCATCGAAACGTTTTCGTTGATCTTAATCTAAATTATATTTCACAAATAAAATACTTAATATTTGAACATTACAATTTGACATTTGTTTCAATAATGCTGTGATGTATTTCAGAGGTTCAAAATGATTAAATCATATTTTGCCCGGGGCACATGTACTGGTTGCCTCGACAAATTTAATATCCGTAACCAAAGGATCGACATGACGACGCATAAAATGACCTCCGAAGTAAACAATGATATAACATTTATCAAACGAAATAAAGTATTATATGATGTATGTATATAAATATAAAAAGTGACCTATTTCAGTAAAAAGCTACGTTTTTTTAAAATAACTGAATCTCTACGTACGTGTTCTCCATGCCTTTGATTTTCTATCATTTTGATTGATTGTATTTTTAATGTGCTTGTGATATTTGACTGTACAATTTTAGTTGTATTAAAACGTGACTAGATTCGTATAACATTTTTACTACTGTATTTTTACATAAATTTTTTGAGTTTTCCGTTCTGTTTACTATTGATAAATATTAAAAATGTTGTCCTCTCTAGTTTTACAGATTACAAGAGCTTTAAATTCATGCTTGTGTTAACAGGTAACACATAGGCACTCAGCTGTTGTGGCGTATAATAACTACTCCTAATGATATTTATCTCAGTGATTTATTTACATAAACCTTATTATGTCTATAATTCATTATTCATAATTTTGTTAATCATCATATTATAAAATTACATTGTAAACAATAATTAAACTTTATTAGTTCGTAAAATGACTTCAGGCTAATTTTTGTATAAAGTGGGTGTGGTTTTAATTATTGGACTGTTTTTACTTTCATAAAACCCACGAGTGTTAACACTTTTCATCCTAATGATCTAAATTTAAAGTAAGTGAAACTAAAATGCGTAGATATGTTATATATATATATTTTTATAAAAATAATATCTTCCTCCGAAACGCGCATCTTCTGGTATAAGTTTTATATATAATTACTGTTGTAGTTTTTCCACTTAGGCAATACAAAAGACTCCTAAGTATGTATTAGAAGATTTTATATGATGTTTTATAATAGAACAGGTAGTATAAGGATTTTTCCCTGATTATTTCGTAAATTAACATCCTACATTAAACAATACCCATAAATGCTTATCTACAGGACAAAAGCGTTCTCTCCTATTAAGAATAAAGATTTTTGTATCTTATTAGTTGGATACACACCTAGGAAAATTTCTTAAAATATGAAAATACATACAAATTAAACTTATGAACACACGATTCATATATCGAATCTACTGGGCCATTGCACCTATATAAAAAGCTACATTGGTAGTTGATCTTAATGAAATCACACTGCATTTAGGGTAGTGGAAATTTCAATCCTTAAATACATGTCAATTCTTCTTTCATTTGATTTAATTTTAACTGAAATTGCAAGACCTTCATAAATAGCTCTGTATTTTAGCTTGATATTTAGCTTGTCGTGACGTGACTTTACTCGACATATTCGTAGTGTAGTAATGTCTGTCAATTTCCAGTGACGTGCACAAAAGATATATGTAGATTCAGTTGGAGCTTCAATTGCTCATCAATAAAAACCTTCAATCTGATCATTTGTATTATGTCATTATTGGTTTTTCCACGGCTTCATCCTTGTATGTGGGGGCAGGTGGAGGTATTAGGTACATGAAAGCATAACAAAATAACAAACGTTTATAATATTATATATTATAAACGTAAAACTTAGTAGTCATATTTAGCTTTTACCGAATGGTCAATTATTAAGTGTTTGTATATTTTTGACTGCCTCGTTAGTCTTGTCACTAGTTATAAGGGTCGGGTCATTAAAAAGTTATTGGGTTTTTCTGTTGAAACTTCTCAGTAGCAGCCCGGAAGCTGAAAAGCCGGAGCTGGAAGTATGTATACTCCCGTGCCTCGGAAAGCATTTAAATACTGTTGTACCTGCGCTTGCGCGAACTCTTTCCGGTCATATCGGATTGCCGCCATCGGATTATAAGAGTTAGGGAATAGAGAATGCAGCTGTGCTTGCGCACACTATTGCACTATAATATGTCCAGTGTAGTTGGCTAATCTGTCTTTAGATTGGCCGCCGTGGCCAAAATCGGTCCGGAGGACATTATTTGCATATTTTACTTACGACCGACGCTCTTAATATAATCAGCATATTCATAGATATTTTTTAAATTCTTTCTACGATTTACGTTAAAAAATTAAACCCTTATAATAAATATTATAAGCTTTAGTAAATATTGTCAAAACTAAATTACTGTTAGGATGGATTAAAAGTATTTTTAAAACTACTAACCGAATACTCTGTAGCCGTAAAAATATTCTCTAGATGCAAAAAAAAAAAAAATGTTTATTCTCTTTCTTACACTTGCTTGAGGTATCTTTTGACATGACATTGAATATAATTAAGGTTATCAAAATAGGTATATGTTCTTTTCTTTGGTGTACGGCATGACGAATTAGATAACAAACAATGAGATGTCATCAGAAATTGTACACAAGAGAAGTTTATAGACCTATAAAATTTATAAGGATTTTATGATTTCGTAATTATTCATTTTTTTACAATTTATAGTCGTCTGTATTCTCAATTCGAATTGTGATTTCGAACGCGAAGCAGAAATTAATCGTCGAATGTATTCGAGTGCATTTTAATTTATTTTTTCATTATCTTTTCAATAAATAACAATTCTTATTTATAAATTTAATTGAACATTTTATGTCTGATTTATAAAGTAAGTTATTATTATTTATATATATAAGGTAGGAAGACAAGTAAATGGGCCCACTGATAGTAAATGGTCTCCACTGTCCATTGATATTGGCGCAGTAATAAATCTTAATCATTCCTTATATCGCCAAAGCGCCACCAACCTTGGGAACTAAGAAATAACTAACTAAGCCTATCTATCTATGCTTGAGTTATTATATACTGACCCTTCAAACTAGAACACAACAATACTGATGAGTGAGTGGTAACTTCCCAGATGGGCTTGCAAAAAGTCATAGCACAAAGTAAATTAATCATTATTGTTTTCTACAATTAAACTATATTAATAATTATTTACACTTATTTATAAATACGAAAGGGTTTATTTGTTTGTTGGTTCAAAGTCAAAAATCTTTATTCGATACACATTCATTACACTTGCTTATTGATTATAATAAAATTTTGTATATATGCTTTCAGGGGTACAAAAAATGGATATAGGTTACCTAACACCTCCCCTCTCCCTCACTTGAGTGAAGCCGCGGGTGGAATCTAGTCTTTCGCAATCATTACTAAAATTATATTTGTGAGTGTGTTGTTTGGTTTCTTCTTCCTTCACGCAAAAACGGGTTCACGGATAAACGTGACTTTTGGCACGAAAATAGTTTTTGTGAAACAGGAACGTAAGCTACTTTTGACTCCGGAATAATATATGACTTCTAAGTGATATTAATGACGTCTTAATGTAATTACCAATGAAACTAGAAATATTAGAAGATGTAACTTACTGCATCATTATTTTTATTTATTAAGCCAAAATATATTATTGAAACGACGTATTTATCATATGATCGCCCATTTTAGAAAAAAAAACCTGCACTTAAATTATATATATAAACTTTTTGCTGTAGTGAAAGAAAAACGAGACGTTTAGGAGATTGCTAAGCCATTTGCGAATTTCTTTCGGCATTTGTAGAAATAAAGGCCGATAGCACTAAAAGGGCCAATCAATTATGTGATAAGATCACGCTGACCCCCATGCGGTTGGATATTTATATCGAAAAACTCGTTGCCACACCCCATGTTAAGATAAATGTTGCGGTTAGCTCTGTAGGGAGAAGTTTTTGCTTTTGCAAATGTTGAACACGATGTTTACTGTTATACTATTTACATGAAATGACTTGAGTTTGATAAGCAATTGATGATAGTGTATGTAAAATAATACAAATAATTACCTAATTCATATGTAAAGCAGCTTTTTATTTTGCTGAAATACGCAGCTGCGGCTCCTAAAAGAACAAACCTCCCAAGCCAAGACTGACTGCTAGCATAGCTGTTGTTGTTACGCATGAAGCGGAGTTATGTAATTATAAGAGAATTATATAACGATGTATAATATAAAATAATAAAACAGACCATTGTTTATTTAAAAGGCCATACAATAGAAATTTTGTTTTGACATGCATTTAAATAATGTGTGCAGAATTTTAACGTTATTAAAATTCAGATTATAATAATTAACTATAACATTGAATTAAAACTTCAGAAATATACTTTATAAAATTACTTTTATATCTAAAATCAAAACTCGTTTCGGTCATATTTAAAATTCAGGGTAATATTACAGACACAAAAAAAACGGACGGGCTACGTCATTTGCAAGCAGAATAGCTATTTTGCGTCGAACTTAACATATCACTTACACATGCCTTATTTCAAAGTCCTAAGGTTTATATTCCCTGTTTAACAAAGGCTTCTACAGTAAGACAGGCTTCTACAGTACACTGGTGGTAGGGCTTTGTGCAAGCTCGTCTGGGTAGGTACCACCCACTCATCAGATATTCTACCGCAAAACAGCAATACTTGATATTGTTGTGTTCTGGTTTGAAGGGTGAGTGAGCCAGTGTAATTACAGGCACAAGGGACATAAAATCTTAGTTCCCAAGGTTGGTGGCGCATTGGCTATAAGCGATGGTTGACATTTCTTACAATGCCAATGTCTAAGGGCGTTTGGTGACCACTTACCACCAGGTGGCCCATATGCTCGTCCACCTTCCTATTCTATAAAAAAAAAAAAAGAAAATTCAAATATGGATGCATTTCTACGTCAATTAAATATAAAATATTCCAATAGAAAAAATGTGATGTTTCATATTCTATTTTTAAAATAAACATATAATTTTTATTTTTGTATATGAAAATGAATGACGTCAATTATATTTTAATAACTAATTTTATGTAGTTGGTTTATGTGTCTTTGTTGGTCCCGTTTGTATTCCTATACTATTCGATTGAATTGAAACTTTTTCAGTGATATTTCTATAGCTCTATTGGTACTTTTTCAATGATCGAAGTTAAATACATAATAATAAAAGCATTTCAAAGAACTCCGGGCATTAGCTTATTAATATATAAAATATTTACGAGCTCTAATTAAAAACACACGCAACAATAATTCTCTTCACATCAAACGGCTTCTAACTTATTTGGGAGAAGTTATATAATATACTTATTACATTACTAATTAGGCCTACTTATTAATAAGTATATGATGTCTATATACTACTTATACGTGGGGATGTTTGATGAATTTGTATTGACAATTTGCTATAGCCCGAACAGTATTTGCACTAATCCTTTGTGCATAGCTTGTAATAATTCATTATAAATGGCGACAGTGTGGAGTAATAGGCCGTCTCTGTCCATTATGATGATCTGTCTCTACAAATGATGATCAAAGTAAGCCTTAATAATCCAAAATAGTATAAAACCAACGTAGATATGTTAGGATATTGTAGATTTAATACTCCCAGTCCCCCACCCCCATGAGAGCTAGGTAACTTTCTGAAGGTTTCCACTGCACGAAAAAGAAATGATTTAATATTAATCCCAGTTTCCAAAAAATAAGGGTTTGTTGATTTTGCTAATTCTACATGTATCTATAAATATTATATAATTTTGAAGTTTTTTTTATTCGCAACATCTAGTTCAATTTTTATTCAGATGGAACTTAATATACATACAGATAGTATGTTTATTCATTCGTTTCGAACACTATTTTATGGCAAAGCTGTGTGTACGGTTTCACTGCAGCCTTAGCTAAGCTGGTACGCTATTGAATAAACACTTTACAAGCTTAAGTTCGAAGCATAAATGTATTATTCAATGTTGGGAACAATTTCACTAGCTCATAGAAGATTATTCGATTTTTTACTAAAACAATGCAAAAGGTTGTCAGTTACGCTGATTAGTTTTGTTTACTGAATAATTAGTACCACCCTTAGATTTAGACTTGGTGGTTGTGACTATGGATGGTTATTAAGGTACAGATATTCACTGTAAGCTTAATGAAGGAAGAAAATATAGAACACGCTTTAAGTAGGCAAGACTTATCTAAAATAATAAAGTGGTGGTGGTATATTTATAATAATTAATCTCGTATCCTATCTTGTATAAGACATTGTGAGAAAATCGACACATTTTGGAATATATTTTAAATTATGCCTATCCACTAAAATGCCATAAATCATTTAAGTATATTTGACATTAAACAATGACTACTTAAGGTTTGTCTCTTAGGACTGGCTACATTGAAAAATAAAAGGAGAATAAATGAAATTATGACTAAGTACCGAAAATCGAGCTACAAGGTATACATCGATTATTTACTTATCTAGTACTTTTTTGTGGAGTTGTTAAAATTTAGAGAGATCAACCTGCATGTGTATAATTTCACTGAAATTCTGCCACATGTATATTCCACCAACCCGCATTGGAGTAGCGAGGTGGAATAAGCTCCAAACCTTCTCCTCAAAAAGGGAGAGGAGGCCTTTAGCCCAGCAGTGGGACATTCACAGGCTGTTACAGTTACAGTTACAGAGAGATCAAAATAAATATTTTTAATTTAATATTAAAGTATAATCTTATGAATTATTTGTAGGTTTTATTTGCATCTATTAATTAAGATATAAAATCTAGAAAACGATGTGCAGACGGCATTATCGCTTAGACAGCAATCTCTTCCAGGCGACCTAAGGTAGACGAAAGACTAAAGGTACATATAAAGATTTAGTATTTTACATGACTAAGTAAACAAATATATATACTCTATAATGAAATGAAAACCACTTAATAAATGAAAACCAAAATTAAATTCATACACGGATATTCATTATTGTACATAGTTATTAATATTTAGTATTATTTATAATTTAGTTTTAATTTGTAGTATAATGCGCAATCTAATTGTATCTCCAATTAAACATTTCCATTCAATAATGATACGAGTATATCATTACAGATAAAAACAGATTGCATTCATATTTATTAATAATTATCTAAATATAATTTTACCTGACAAATCGATGGTATTTATTTTGATCCGATTTCAACGAAAACAAAAGTATTTTATTTGGAAATTCAAATAAGTATAAATTTTATTATCAATTTATATAATATATTAGCTTTATATTGATAATTATGTCCTCCCGATCGATTTAGCCCACGTCAGCAACTCTTAAGAGACTCGCCAACTGCGCAAGACAAATAGCGCACAAGTGTTTGTGTAAACACAAATACAGTCTCTATTCCTTCTGCAAAGATATGGCACAGGACTAACGACTGTAAGGGTTTTTCAAGGCTCAGGACTAAGCATTGCCAACTCCTATACTTCTGGGATTTTTTTTTTTTTTTTTATAGAATAGGAAGGCGGACGAGCATATGGGCCACCTGATGCTAAGTGGTCACCAACGCTCTTAGACATTAGCATTGTAAGAAATGTCAACCATCGCTTACATATCCAATGCGCCACCAACCTTGGGAACTAAGATTTTATGTCCCTTGTGCCTGTAATTACACTGGCTCACTCACCCTTCAAACCGGAACACAACAATACCAAGTATTGCTGTTTTGCGGTAGAATATCTGATGAGTGGGTGGTACCTACCCAGACGAGCTTGCACAAAGCCCTACCACCAGTCACAAAGCCCTACCACCAGAATGACTGATAACTAATGATTACGGAGAATTTATCCACAAAAAAAATCCATAAAATTTATATATCGCAACCTGGACTTTGAACCCAAGACCCCGGGGTCCGCGGCTTTATGAGCGAGCCACTAACCCTACTATACTATACTATAATACTACGAGATTATATATGATGTATATGGTAATAACATATTTTTTACACAAGTATATCACAAGTTATGTCATTGACAACGCTGTCTCTTAAATAAACACACGAAATTTAACTTGTGTTCCGTTAATACATAACTAAATATTAATACTATAATATTTATAGTTTTGATGATAAAAGACACTATCGATATTATGTAGCAGTTGCTATATACAATCTATTGACTGTTCTACTAAATAATCATCCTTCACGTATTTATACTAGTTTGATGTGACAAATATTCCCGATTATTTCAAAATACCATAGAAACTCCTTGAACTTGAACCTCCTTATACACATCACGGATTACTTTTTTTATTTCACAATGCTCATACTCCGCGATGCGATAATATTGCGAAGAGACATAAAATAATATATCTTATTAAATAATTCAAATTTATATATTTCAATAGCTATGGAACAGTTCAGAATCAGTATCTTAAAAAGTTGACAGTGTTATACTCCTCATGCCTCGGAAAGCATATAGTTTTATGACGGACTATAAAGTCTATCTGTTTGCGCACACACTTGTGCACCATATTATCGCCTATGATGTCAGGTCGGTTAGGGGGATATGATTAGTAAGTGTATTCTTTATTTCTCTATGATAATTATCTCTACAGAATTTAACATGAGTATGTATATAAATTGGTGCGCTATTTAGACTATATCTATTTAAACGGTAATTTCCACAAGCATCCTGTAGCACTGATTAGTTCCATTTGTAGCGATACAACCGTGAAACCGCGAACATTAACCGCAAATACTGCGTTAAACCAGAATACATTTAACGGAAATGAGACGAAATAAGATGACCGCCTTATTAAGTGAATACATATATGACATACATCAATAGAATTATATTTATAAAAATGCCACCTGATGATAAGTGGTCACCGCCCATAGGCATTGGTATTATAAGAAATATCGACCATTGTTTAAATCGCCAATACACCACCAATTTCGTAGCCTTGTGCCTGTAGTTACACCGGCTCACTCACCGTTCAAACCGCCCACTACCACCAAGTATTATCAAAGCCCTAGTACCAGACCTGCCCACGCTGCTCCAATGCGGATTGGTGGATTCGTGTAGTACACGACAAGATTTTTAACGAAAACATACTGGTTTTCTCGCGATGTTTTCCTGTACTGCCAACCCACGAAATGAATTAAAACAAAAATCAAGCACATGAAAATTCAGAAGTGCTTGCAAGAATTCGAGTTCGAATTCTTCTGTTTAGATTAACCCGTTCTTACCTACTGGATAAATCTTTGCTCTTACAAACAACCATAGAAAGTACAGGGATGTTTGTAGATAAGCAAATAAATGTAATACAATATGACACAAAATTATTATACATAACATTTAGATTTGTATTTAGTGTTTTTTTCAAAGCTTCGTGTACCCTGTATGTGTAATGGAAAAAATATACTCTTTAATTTATAATACTTGCATCACTGGATGAGTGATGTGAAATACCAGTTAATGTGGACTCTGGGGTAAGCTTAGGATATAATTTATATATTATAACTACTTTCCATATCAAACACAATTCAGACATACGCGGCCGGCATTTTCAAAATTTAATTTTATTATTAAGTGGCGATGGTGGTGGACCACCTAAAGATATATCAAGGGATATTTACCTATCACAACAACAGCAGCTTAAGTATTTAAGGCAGAAGAATACTAAGAACAAGTTTAAAAAAAAGAAGAAATGTTGCTATTGTTTGCTGTAAAGTTCTGTTCTATTTATATATTTTTCTGTTCTATTTATATATTTTTCACTTTAGTTAAAGTAATTTCCCGTAATGATATATCATGCTGTACTTGCTTGCTATTATCTTTTTTATTAATTTTGTGAAAAAATAAAGTTACCTAATTTGGTAGGATAACCTTAAAATACTTTTACGTCGAACTCATTTCTAAACTTAAATTTAAAAATTATTGTTGCATCTATTTGCGACAGCATGGGATCGCCGTGGGAGACAATTGAATACATAACAGAGTAGCTTTCAGACCCCAAGGGAGGATTCAGAACCTGTGTCGCATGTGGAATGTGTTGATTTTCAAAATTAAAATTCGAATTTTATAAGTATTATTAACAATGGAAATTATGTAAAGTAAATTTTTTATATAATATAAAAAAAATATATATATATAATAGGAAGGCGGACGAGCATATGGGCCACCTGATGGAAAGTGGAAATCAACGCCCATAGACATTGGCATTGTAAGAAATGTCAACCATCGCTTACATAGCCATTATGACACCAACGTTGGGAACTAAGATTTTATGTCCCTTGTGCCTGTAATTACACTGGCTCACTCACCCTTCAAACCGGAACACAACAATATCAAGTACTGCTGTTTTGCGGTAGAATATCAGATGGGTGGGTGGTACCGACCCAGACGAGCTTGCACATAGCCCTACTACCAGTATATATTATAATATAAAAAGCTTTATATTATAATATATAAAGCGTCTTGGGTACGATGCCACAGGACAATCTTTTAGATGGTATGTTTTTGCTATAAATTTGTACTGTGTATTTTGTTTTTTTTTTATTTTAATTCGATTCGATTTATTTTAAAATTTAACACTTAAAATTCATGTTCATATTTCAAACTGTTCATGTCATGAATTGTCTTTATATTTTATTCAGAATTCAAACGTCTCGTCTTTTGTCTATAATATTTGAGCCTAATAACGCTATTACAATATCAATTTCCTACACTAACATACAAAGAGAATAATTTCATGTTAATATTAACGGCCTCATTCGTGCTGAGACTGTAATTGCACGCGAGTATACACTATATTCGTAGCTATAGGTATACTTTACCTACTACTTTTTTACCAAAAAGGTCTAATTAAAATTGAAGTTCGTGCTACGTTTGTGTATAGTTATGTAACCGTAACAGCCTGTGAATGTCCCACTGCTGGGCTAAAGGTCTCCTCTCCTCTTTTTGAGGAGAAGGTTTGGAGCTTATTCCACCACGCTGCTCCAATGCGGGTTGGTGGAATACACATGTGGCAGAATTTCAGTGAAATTAGACACATGCAGGTTTCCTCACGATGTTTTCCTTCACCGTAAAGCACGAGATGAATTATAATCACAAATTAAGCACATGAAAATTCAGTGGTGCTTGCCCGGGTTTGAACCCACTATCATCGGTTAAGATTCACATGTTCTTACCACTGGGCCATCTCGGCTTATAGTTATGTAAAACCTTGTTTAATATACGTTGAATTATTGTTTTAATATATTAATAAAATGATCAAGTTTACCCGTGACTTTAATTGCATTGGTCATGATTATACAATTTTTTGACCATTCTCAGGAAAACTTCCCATATCATTCTATTCTATTCGAGTCACCACTGGAATTTCCACATGCAAAGTTGTCGCTCCGATAATATGGTGTATATAAACGGAAGTCGAAAAAGCTTAAAGACGAAACAAAGTTTTATAAGGTTTCATCGTACTGAATAAATAAAATACTTTTGGACGTGACGTTTAGTGCTTATATTTGAGAGAACGGGGGTCAAAATAAGTAGTAAAACCAATTTATAAGAAAAAAATACAATAGCAAGTAAATATACTTATTTCTAAACACTGATTACAATGAATTCAATACATAAAATAATTAAGTTAAATTAAATAATTACCAGAATAAATACAAAAATACGTTCACCTTGGTAATTACCAAATAAACAGTTCAGAGCACCGATAGTGTTCAACACTGAACCACTTCTGATCTGTTGATATTTGTCGAGCCTTATATAAAGACTTGTCATTTGAATCAATTGAATAACCGTGTTATAAGACCGGAACTTGATTAAAAATATTATCTCTCACATATATGAAGCAAAACCACTTCCCTCATTCAATGATTTCCACAAAGAAAGGAGACGTTAAAATATCGCTCTATACTAGTAGTACTTAAAAGTAAAAATTTGGATAACGCCCAATTAATTGCATAGTATTTCATGAGATAACGAGGTATGAGTGTTGTATAACAACTTAAAAAATGTCTAAAAATAAATTACTAACCATAAATGCTCCCAAAAATAATGAAATAAAAAGTTGTAAAGTGAGAGTTCGTATAAAATTTTCGACTGAATTTCAGCGTGAATCTGATTGACTGATTTTTATACATTAGCATCTAGCTTGATGTTGCACGTTTCATACTTTTTTTTATTTTACCTGATGGTAAGTGTTACCACTACCCATAGACACTATAAGATTTGTTAACCACCCCTTACATCGCCAATGCGCCACCAACTTTGGGAACTAAAATGTTATGTCCCTTATGCTTGTTATTTCACTAGCTTACTCACCCGGCGGTAGAATATTTTTTGAGTAGGTGGTACCTACCCAAACGGGTGTTGCACAAAGCTAAAAAGCACTAAGTAGCACCTTTGTTGAGCATGATTACTTTATTCTCTATTCTATTCCTTTTTTACTGTACCTTTGTAATTGAATTCTACAATAGCTTTTGCAACAGTACGAAACTCCACTGCAAGTTCGACTCGCACTTGATCAATATCAGAATGATGACGTCAAATTATTATAAGAACTAAACTTTATATTATTGCATAGTCAATTATTTATACAATCTATTCCTCTCGTCTTTTCCATCCATCTCGTGAAAAGACGCCAGTATTTTAAAAATGAAAATGACGTAGGTCCAGCATAATTATGAACATGCAATACAAATGATAAACTTTTGTTAGTAGACTAAACGAAAAATAGGTTGAAAATATTAAATATGGCAAAATATTCTTTTAATTAATTACAAAACAAGAACATTTCCATTTTAAACAAAATAAACGAGATAAAATTATGCGGTTTTCGCGTCACAGATATAAAATGAGGGCGTTTTTCTGCACCATAATAACGTCACGATAAATTCACATGCGAAATTATGATATCATTTCGCATTCAGTTACAAATTTTATCTGACATATCTTTTACTGACTGAATTTATAATAAAATTATCAACTTTTACATGTTTATATATGTACATATATGATAAACTGATAACATTTATGTATTAAATTAAAGAAAAATAAAAAGTATATGGAATTTTAAAACGAAAATCAGCTATTGTTAATTGACAGTACAACTAACTTCTATCAAAACAACATTTTAAAGTGCTTTTGATGGAAAGTAATGAAATATATAAATAAAGTTATTATTATTATAAAGTTAATATAAATGATTTCCTTTCTCGCTACGTTGGCATATCTTATATATAAAAATCTCGTGTCACGATGTTTATGGTCCAACTCCTCCGAAACGGCTTGACCAATTTTTATAAACTTTTTTATATATATTTGGCAGGCATGAGCATAGGTCGTAAGGTATATTTTATACCGCTAGCTGATAAGGGTGTCCCTATCCAGATTTTTTTTTCTATTTTTTTTAATTTGTATTTTATTCGATTTAGCATCAAAAAATACATATAACCCCAATTTTCACCTTCCTTACCCATCATCTCATTTTGTAAACACGATTTTAGTATTTTTGTATGAACAATATCAAAATAATTTCTTATAGTGAACTTCATTGAAATTTCATCTACGTCATTCACTAGACGCGTCGCGTCATTTTGATATTAAAATTTTGCAAAATTTTTAACGATTTATTTAATTGATAAGAAATATAAACGTAATTTATGATATTGAAAAGGTTGGTAAAATAGTAAAACATCAAATAAATTATCGGTATACCGTTTTTATCAGTAAATACAACAATTTGGTCTATTTGTGTGTGTGTGTGTGTTACAGTGAAAAATGCCAGCAAGACGCAAGGGGGCACATTTGGGACGTCGAACTAATAAATGCGTAATAAAAGAGTAGATAAAACAGACGAACAAATCCAACAAAATAACGAAAAGTTGTGTGAGCATATCACCATTAACGGTTTGCTCATCGGCACATATCCTGTAGCAAGACTGTTCCTGAAGTCCATTCGCAAACGAAAAATTATCGTATAGGACTTCGTTCCTCCCCGGGTATCTTCTTGCCCAACCGTACATTTTTTTGTTTTAATTTACACGGGACTTATGTCGTGTCTTCGTCGCAATTTTTTGGAGGAAAGTTAAGAAATGTAAACTTGAAAAATAAGTTTATAAATCATGTAAATTAATTCTAGTATACATACATGACATACATTTTCGAGTGCTTACTATTGACAGTATAATCAGTGAAATGAAATGAAATAGTATAATCATATGCTGAACGTTACAAACACTCGAAACAATCGAAAGAAAAAGAAAACAAAATCAATGATCATTATTTGTCAAGCAATTATAACAATATTTAATTTATAGTAGACTGTTTTGATTGCTTGAAACTTTTTAAGACATTTTTGATGTTTAATGTATTGGTAAAGGATTTAAATTACTTTGACATTATTCAAAATAAAATCCTTTAGAAACAATATCATTATTCTGAATCGAATTTAATTATTTAATGAAATAAGTAAAACTTAATTCCATTTAAATTCTGTTAGCAGCGCCACCTTTGAACGGATTATGTTTGTTTATATTGTTTGTGTGATATAAATCATCTCGAGTTGTGTAAAAACTATATTTCAAAAAATATTTAGCAGTAATTCAATTTGTCTGTTTTTATAGAAACTGTTAGTTGCTAATAATTGAATCGATTGAAAGGCAATAAAAAGACGTGGACCTCACTGGAATTATAAAAGTATTAATTTAACTTAATAGCTTAGGAGTCACGCCAAAATTAAAATTCTCGCGCAAGAAGAAAAATTATGGTGATAGCCAACGATGCGACAGCGAAATAGCCAGCTCAAAGATTATGTTCCATTCGTATCTACTATGTTTATCCCATATTCTACCGCCAAACAGCAATATTTAGTATTGTTGTGTTCCGACGTAAAGGGCGATGGAGCCAGTGTAACTACAAGCACAAGGGACAATTTAGTTCTCAAGGTTGATGGCGCATTCGCGATGTAAGGAATGGTTAATATTTTTATAGTTCCAATGTACTAATCCAATAATGGGTAGTGACCATTTACCAATATTATAAAGAAAACAAATAACAGACTACCATTTTCAAAAGCTCTGTCTCATAATGTGGGACGAATGTACGATGAGCCACCACTCACAAACAAAATCTGTAAACATAACCTAACAAAACAATAATAATTAAACGCATGAAAAATTTTGCTTATAATATATAATGACAATCAATAATATATATAATGACAATCAATAATTCGCAAGGCCAAATGTTTGTGGCTTAGATTTGGGCACACTATGTTTATCACACGGACAAGTATACGTGGCATGTTCTCGGGTGTGCAAACAATCGAGCTTATAGCATATAAATATACTAAGTAGCTTATTCTCTTCCGTACTTTTAGAACTATCAAGGTAAGGAACAATGCAAAAAAACTCAATATAACCTTAACCCACCAGAAAAATGTGATAAAAACAAAGTAAAAGTAAAGTTACTGATAAATAAAAATAAATCTAAACCCGAGTGGTACCATGTTGCCATTTCTTTTCTTTTTACATGTAGCTGGCCTGGGTGGCTCTTAAAATATATTGCTAAAATAGGTAATAGTCATGTCAATAATATATGTAATACTCAAGGTGCTTTATATATTTAAAAAATATTATATATATTCTTTGCTTAATCACTAATCTTTTATTATAATGTAACTATATCAATTAAAAAAATTTCGGACATATTTGCTATGTATCTAACTGCGGAAACAATTTCAATGTACCATGAGTCCATCATAGGTACGACTAAGGCGTAAAAAATAAACACAAACCAGTATATTTTGTTTATGATTTAAATACACAGTGTGGTGAAAATCGTGATGCACTCTTTGATACACATTATTTACTAAACTATATCACTCTCAAGCATGGTCTTAAGCTCTTTAAGAGATTTCGTAACACGACTCACGCAAATGCAAAAGAATGACTGTTATACAACAAAAATATACTCATAATTATTTGCATAGAAATCGTTATTTTTACTCAACTATAATTAGTATTTAATAAAAATCAAAAAAAATATTTTTACTAAGAAGTGGCAGAAAGCAAAATTGAATAATTGATTATATCATTTGCATTTTATTTTTGCGAAAAAACACATCTATCACATGTTTCATACTTGAAACATACGCATTTGCTTCTTAAATCAGTCGCACAGGGGTATTTTAGGCACGCGCGGGTGAAATTTGAAATTCTTCTGGCTTTAGGCGCACTCTTAACGGTCCTTACTGATCAGCTTGTATGCGTACAAAAGTACTACACTTTTACATTTCCCGAAAAATATTAAATAGAACGGATCAAATTTTCTACTTTTTTTCTTTAATTTTTACTTATTGTAGATTAACAATATGGGTGGCGATCTCATGGATCAGTCGGATTTGCAGTTTTTAAACTAGTAAATATAATAAATAAATAATTGACAAAATATATATTTACCATGAATATAATTTATAAATAATATATGAAAAGGTAAATTATGTTAATTTCAAAGCCATCCAGATCAAAAGCACAGAGTTGCATGACCGAACTAACTTAATAATAAAAGGTCGGAGATATTTGATGTGTCCCCAAAACAAACACGACACGATTCTAATGTTAAATTTAATATATTCTGTTTACCTCTGTATTGTGTACTTTGCATATTTGCCTATGTAATCAAACGTTACTTTATGATCAAAGAAACGACAAAAGCAAAGAAAATATCTATTACAGGCGTAGGTACCTGCTGTAATTGCGGCAGAGGTACAGACGCTCTAGGCAAAACAAAACGCTTGTCCTCGGTAGAATATCTGACGAGTGGGTTGCCCTACCACCTATTTCAATCATCTCATATACATACAAACTTGGTGGTAGGACTTTGTACAAGCCCATCTGGGTGGGTACCATCTACTAATCAAATGTTCAACTTCTAAACAACGATACTTAGTATTCTTGGGTTCCGGTTTGAAGGGTAAGTAATTCAGTGTAACTATAGACACAAATTGTTCCTAAGATTGGTGACGCATTCGCTATGTAAGGATTCTTTAATATTACTTACAGCTCCAATATTTATCTGGTGATTACTTACCATCAGGTGGCTCATAAGCGCGCCCGCCAATCATTAAAAAAACGTAATCTCCATTTCTATTGTAACAATATGTTGAACTTTTATGAAGAAGTCACTAAAATAAAACGAGATAAAATCATTTACAATTTAGTCTATTATGTTAATTACCCTGTTTTAATTTACATAGCGTAGTAACATGTTCTCAGACAGCGACAAGGCAGCAGTAATCACTGCTAGTTAGCAAGTCGCCACTATTCAGCGGCAGCGCAGTGGAAAATGAGCAGCGCCATTATTGCTGCTATTGTTCACATTCTGTAGGTACATCTCGTATCTCTACTATCCTGAAAGAATCCGTTTTAAAATAAATTGTTTTGATATATCATTTTACTTCATTGTGTATTTCGTTGATGTAATTTTCTCAGAAATAAATGGTAACAAAATAGAAAGAAATAAATATTAAGTATAAGTAAAGGATAAATGATTGTTTGAAGTCTGTGATTTTAAAGTAAGAAGCATGACATGTCATTCCAGTTAGAAAAAAGTATGTTAAAGGTTTTTTCTTATTTAGATTGGCGATTATTTTTTTAATAATCATCAGTGAAATTACTGTGAATCCCTGTAGTTTGATTCAATATATTTTATGGTAACTTAAATGGATTGAAGAAAAAAATATTTTATGCATGTCACCAGATCTTCGATTCTGTTGCTTAAATACGACCCCTCTACGGTCATACGGCTGGATATAGTTAATACTGTAAATGAGCATGCTTAAAATTATATTTTTTATTCTATCAAACTGAGATTAAACATTTGTAGCCGACGTTTGTTTCTTTTTGTGGCTTAAAATACTGTGTTTCTCGCAGAACTCACTCTGGATGTAACATAAACTGTCCATGTTATAACTATCTCACTAAAATCAATGCCGGCCATGTTCAACGACGGGCCTTGGAAATTTCGATTGTCATGGCGAAGAAAACTTTAAAAGGGAACTATATACTTTGAAATTCAAACGATTATTTTCATGGATGGTATTTTTTTTGTATGTAACAAACATTCTAACTCTTCAAAAGTAAAATAAAAAAAATGCCCCCCGTTTGGGTGAAATTTCTAAAAACTTTGAATTACATGTTTTCTCAGAAGTTTTAATATTAAATACCAGTTTTCTTACATCAAAAATGACGAAGTCCCCGTAAAAAAATTACCAACCTTATTTTACTCTCTTAGGTGGTAGATTTTCAAAAACGCGAAAGTCATATTTATTTACTTCTTTAAGCTTGTATATGAAACATGCCGCTAATTTTAAAAACAACCCTTATTTTAACTCTTAAGGCAGGAATTTCCAGAAATCGTTCCTTAGTGGGCGTTTACATCATAAAAAAACTGCCAAATTTCCAGTTTCTAAACATTTGGTTTAGGCTCTGCGTTGATGAATCAGTACAAACAAGTAATTATATGTGTATAGATAACAATAAAACTACGTATATTTATATTTTTACTGGTGGTAAGGCTTTGTGCAAACTCGTCTGGGTAAGTACCACCCACTCATCAGGTATGCTACCGCGAAATAGCAGTACTTGAAAAACCTTTTAAAACTCAACCGTTTTTGATCAATTTTTTTGACTAAATGGAACCTTTAAATACTTCTTATGATGATTCCACTATTTCTTTACCTGCATAGATTAAGTCAAGTTCATTGGACTGAAATTAAAATTTTTGTAATATAATAATGATTTATTTATATAGAAGTAAAGTAACAGCCTGTGAGTGTCCCACTGCTGAGTTAAGTCCTCCTCTCCCTTTTCGAGGAGAAGGTATGGAGCTAATTTCACCACGCTGCTCCAATGCGGTTTAGTGAAATACACATATGGCAGAATTTCGGTGTAATTAGACTCATGCAGGTTTCCTCACGATGTTTTTCTTCACTGTAAGGCACGAGATGAATTATAATCACAAATAACAAATTTTTATTGGTCGCTTAATGTTATTAAATTATAAGTTTTATTCATAATAATCGCGATAAACTACATCGAATCGAAAACAACACATAAATACGAAAGAGCTTCTGTCTGTTTGTTATTTCATTACAACTACACCACTAAACCTATTGTAATAAAATTTGATATAGAGGTAGCCTAGAATCTGGATAAGATTATAGGCATATAAATTACGGGATTTATGGGAAAATACGGAATCTACGGCACAATAAATTTGAGGCAGTCGAAGTCGTGAGCCAAGAGTACCTAAATAGTAGTATTCCCAACATTACTATAAAATAAAGAATAAGAGATTAGAGAATGAAATACTACTTATAAAAAGTGCATTATTTAAGTGATATTTGACAAAATAAATAAAAAAAACCTACCTGTAGTTGATAAATATAAATTTCTTTAAAACTGTTGACACATGACACTTCTGACTTCACAGTATTCATACTGAAAGCGGTTAATGCAAGCTCTTTTTGAAAGGGTTGACAAAAATGCTTCAATGTTTTTAACCTCCGCCCGCGATGCGTTAATGATGTTTACTCTCCCTAAAAGCCTCCCATATATAATGACGCTCTATCGAGCGTGTGTTGCGTGAGATGAAAAAGGATTGTGATGTAAAAAATCGGATAAGATCAAATATCGGGATATGAAGATGCAAGTATTATGACACGTGTATGTAAATATTTGAACATATATTGGAAATCCAAGAAAATAAAGATAGGTTATTTAAGTTGTTGATGTTTATATTGTAGGATCTTTGGTTCCGGGATATATAAAATATATTTTAAGCTGTATTTTATTTTATACAAAGTAAGAGTTATTTTCTATTTATTTTCTTTCTGCCACATGTGTATTCCACCAACCCGCATTGGAGCAGCGTGGTGAAATAATCTCCAAACCTTCTCCTCAAAACGACTACAGATGACGAGCCGGTTGGCGTGGTTGGTAGAACACTTGCCTTTCACGCCGAAGGTTGTGGGTTCGATTCCCACCCAGGACAGACATTTGTGTGCATGAACATGTCTGTTTGTCCTGAGTCTGGGTGTAATTATCTATATAAGTATGTATTTACAAAAAGAAAAGTAGTATATGTAGTATATCAGTTGTCTGGTTTCCATAGCACAAGCTTTATACAAGCTTAATTTGGGATCAGATGGCCGTGTGTGAAAAATGTCCCAGGATATTATATTTATTATATAAAAAGGGAGAGGCGGATTTAGCCCAGCAGTGGGACATTCACAGGCTGTTACGATACGAAGCGACCAATAAAAGTTGGCTTCTGAAATATTAACTATTTCACAGTTTAGAAATTCTATTTTAAAACAAGAATAACTAAATCGAGTCTATTTAATATTTTATTTTCCATGGGAATGCACATGCGAAACTTAATGAGTACCGAGTTCGTCACGCTCCTAAAATAAATTACGTTAAAAATGTTAACGCTACGTCCTACACAATTCTGTTGGCATTTTTTCAAATTATAACACTAATCGATTTACTTAATACGAACATCATATGTTTTTACCTTATAAACCTCTAATGTCAAATATATTTAATTAATCTTTAAAGACAATAATAAATTATCTTAAACACTACAAGTATTTAAGCGTTTAAGCTTTTAAGCATTTAATATAATAATTGATGGAAGAATAATGATAGAATATCAATTGAAATAATAGTTGTATCTCTTAGAAGTTCAAAGTTACTGTTCGATTATTAAATACCACAAAGTAGATGTGATATCTCGTTTGATGTGAAACGTTAATTAATTTAGTTAAGTATTTCTCGATCGATGCCACTTTGAACTATGCTAGCAATATAATTATTTCATTAAAATATGCGAATGTATGAGATCAGAAGATTGAATACGAATGAAAAGAACGAATGTATGTAATAGTTTTAAGAGCAACAGGCAACGTACATTAAAAATTAATGCAATGCAACATATATTAAAGTATAGAAGCCGACCTCAGTTCTAATTTTCATTTCAAAGACATTTATTTTAATAAAATTACTTTACATTATGTTAAATGGAAAAAAATAGCAGAAATCTTCTCTTCACCACTGCCCATAGACATTGGCGATTACTGATTTTATAAAAAAAATCCATTACGTTGATAAAAGTCATTAATCTTTATCTATCAAAAATCAACCGAGTGACGTTCACACGTTTGGTAATATTGTATTTAATATGAAATGTATATTTGAATAAAATCTCTTATAATACCTACTAAAATGCAATTGATCACGAGTAAAAACATATATTGTTTGGTCTATTATCTTTATAATAAACATCGTATTCATATTAAATACAAAAACAAATACGATATTCTATATTCAATTATTTGTAATTACAAAATGACAGTACATTTAAGTCTATAAAATGCAACGTAAGAACAAAATGCAGATTTTAGATCAATATCTCCCATTCCTGGATAAATGTATGGAATCGAACTGGACGAGATAAGGCGGTTTGATTGATGATCGCGATGTGGACCAGCTAACTATTGACGGACGATCCTATATCACTGTGACCTATCTGTTCGGTGACTAACGCGATTTACGTTTGCATGTGTTCTGTGCCTATTCTGATTGTTCAACTAAGTGCATGTTAGAATAATCTATATACAGTTCACTTTTATAATATTTTTTTTATAGAATAAGTGCACTCTCTACTTCCTCACTCTTTTAATCTTTTGGGACGGAATAACTGATCCGACTGGAAAAAGTAAAAGCCCACTTTACGTGATTTTTGAGGCATGAAAGATGTTAACACTACCAAATTTGAGTCCCTAGGCTGTTACTGTTTATTATTAAACCAATTTGAGTTCAGCGTTGGACACCACTAACCATCAGGTGACCCATATGCTCGTCCGCCAACCTATACTATAAAAATTAAAAAAACTTACGCTATTTTGATGCGTTATCTGTTATAAAAATTATCATAGTAGATTATCAACTTATGATTACTTTTATAAAATTGTAATTTAATAATCAGCCGACACATGATGTTTTTTTCACAGTGTTTTCGTTCACCGCGAAGCATGAGACGAATTTTAAATAAATACAAATTAAACACAAAATTTAGTAGTGCTTGCACGTGGTTAAACCCACGTGCTTGCACGTGGTTAATCTTCAGTAAGGATTTTCATGTTTGAACCGCTGTGCCCTCTCGGCTTCTTAACAGACTGAGATAAAGATGAATAAAATACAACATGTGAAAAGCGAATGACTAAAAAAGGCACATATATAGTTAGAAAAAAAGTTTTATTAAGTGGAAGGGCTTTTTGCAAGCCTGTCTGGGTATGTACCACCTACTTATTCTATCTCCAAGCAGCTGTGCTTAGTATTTTTGTGTTCCGGTTTCAAGGGTGAATGAGTCAGTGTAAATACAAGCATAAGAGACATAACATCTTAGTTCCCAAGGTTGGTGGCGCATTGACGATGTAAGGGGTGGTTAATATTTCCAAAAACGCCAATGTCTGTGGGTGGTGTTGACAACTTTACATCAAATTGCCCACTTGACATTCTGCCTAACTAATAAATACTATAAAAAAACGACATAAACATTATTTTGTATTTCAATTAATCATCTTTCTTTCATCTTTCGTTCGCGTACATAACGCAATTTAACAACGTTAAAACACACATATTAATCTCATTAGAAAACTAATTAATGTAAGCTTACAAAAATATATTGCTGTCTATTTAAGCTGCTGTATATTCGATATTTTATTCGCACATCATATTGTAATTATATTCGACTTTAAAACTCGCCCCTTAATATCACCAAGAGTTCGTTGACAATTAATAAGGGTATATTTAACAGCTTTACCATATTATATCTACATACCACGGACAGATACATCAGTACAAAATTGCAAAGCTATTGACAAAACGCGCACATGTAGACAGTAGACCACTAATTTATTCAGTGCATAAATCCAATTATGCACTGGGCACCGAATAAACTTCGTTAGCATGTAATTAACGGGCTTGCTTGTTTTCCTACGCTGGATTAATTTGACCCATTGTACCATTGTGTGAAAATGTCCTTGCATTAATACATCTGTATTATATAATATCCAATTTTATTATTTATTACTATATAAGATCGCAAGCCACTTTTCATACTATGAAATATCAACGACCACATCGACAACAATGCTTGAGACTTATGTCTTTGAAAAAAACTGAAGAAATTACTTTGGCGAGTTTTGTTTCGTTTGTCTAAATGAAACACAGACGAAACCATGAATTATGGCTAATATAATCCTTCGGCGTTCTAATAAACGGCAAGGCCTCGTGAATCATTGCGGGTCTGCGCCTTGAGACCTATTATCTACACTAGCCTTAACTTCATAGGCATCTCACGGGTACTGTTTATGAATAGAACATAATATACCCAGGCTCATACTATATAATTTACTAGACCATAACTAAGTATAACCTACATTGTGTTAAACTCAAATGGTTAAACAACGTTATTATAATATTAATATTGGTATTATAATCGCGAACATAAACACTAATAACAATGACTTTAACAATAAACACAAACATATAACCTATTTCCGTTTTTCTTCATAAAAGTCATTGGCAGCTCGGCTGGCTTTATCAGCGAACTGTCACAAAACGAGGCAACTCTTGGAGCTGGACCAAGCGCCTGTCGCGTTCTGCTTCCCTGGTACCTAATTTTTAAATCAACATGGCACGGATCCAGCGTGTGTCGCATTCAGATTTTATTTATGTATTTAAGGTAAAAAAGTATTATTATATTAAAACGGACGCTTTGCGTGAGACTATTTGGAAATATTTTATGTAACGAAAATAATTAAGATTTTTTTTACGATGACCTTAAGTAAGTACATATATTAATTTATGTAAGAAATAAATAATTAATAACAGAAATTAATACAAGTATTCATTTATAAGTATTTTCAGTACATCACATTAGATTTTTTTTATCTCACTTTTCCATGGAACTTTATACAAATAATGCTTTTATAAATTTTAAAGAACGTCTTCGTTTTAAGACGTCTGCCACTCACTTGTCAGTTATTCTATTACCGAACAGAAATATTTCGTTTCGTTCTCTTTTGTTGGAAAAATGAAGAAAACCAATTTAATCATTATACGTGCTAAAAATGAAACAATTTAAATCTTTTTAAATACAATATATTGTATATGGTAAGTGGTAACTACATATCAAAATTATAAAAATGAATTACTTAAAAAATTTAAATGGCTTGAAAAAGTAGCATGAAAGCAAAAAGTAGAAAGAATCAAATCAAATTGTAAAATTCGCGAAAATATAACCAGCTTAATCCGTCCCAGTCTATATATATAAAGATAAAGTCGTCCACTTTATCTTTATATAAAATAATAACTGATTGTCTAACACATCAACGCAAAGCCTGAATTACTGGGGCTAGCACCATGAAAATTTTGCATACGAGTTCCTTTTACACAGTACGTTAGCACTGAAGAAGGAAAATTGAAGCCCTAAGGGAATGAAAGTTTGTATGATAATCCTTCATTTTTAAAAAGATATATAGAAATTGGTTTTTTGAAATGTTGTATTATGACGCGAGAGAAGCCAAGGATTTTTTTTATAGTATAGGTATGCGGACGAGCATATGGGCCACCTGATGGTAAGTGGTCACTAACGCTCATAGACATCAGCACTGTAAGAAATGCTAACCATTGCTTACATTGCTAATGCGCCACCAACCTTGGGAACTAAGATGTTATATCCCTTGTGTCTGCAATTACACTGGCTCACTCAAACTTCAAACCGCAACACAACAATACCAAGTATAGCTGGTTTGCGGTAGAATATCTTATGAGTGGGTGGTATCTACCCAGACGAGCTTGCAAAAAGCCCTACCACCACCAGTCAAAATATATAATGATTGCACATAGCTATGTTGTTTTTAAATGGTAATAACCAGTTATCACAGATGGATCCTCTCGTTATTTATAGAAGCATTTGAATTAATTAAAAACTAATACCATGGAAATACCTAAGTTCGTTCGACGCGAATGTATTTGCAAGTGACCTACTTTAAAAGAGAATTCTAGAAATAAAAGCGCTAGTCAATCTTAACAAACAATCAGTGCATAATAAGTAACTTACCCTAGTACGTTAAACATTTACAGTTTTAAACAAGTCTTATAAAATGAATCCCACGCCCTATCTCCGCAAAAGTCAAACAAACTTTGAAGTAAAGGCTAGTTTATTTTTTACAAGGTACACTGTTTAGCGGTAAAATAATATGTTAGAAGGTGCCACCCATAACGGGTCTATACAAAGCCCTTCTACCAGAAATAGTAACACAATACCACCTGTATAATTTTAACGTAATTAAGGTGTAATTGTTAATTTGAAGTAGTTAATTAAATAATTATGTACGTACTAAGTTCGCTCTAATATTTTTGTAGTAAGGTGGGGTCGGAATACTATCAATTTGTCAATAAGAGTTTTTCAGATTTTATTATTTATAACATAGGTAATGTTTTTATTTTTATAAATTACAATATAAGCATTTATAAGCAAATAACAAGTCTACTTGTCATAACGTAAAATGGTTACGTAAAAACTCGTAAGCCACATTTGTATCACAAATAATTATATGTAAGATAAAAAAATATATTAACATGATGTATCTAAGTATATAACGTGAAGGATAAAGATGTATAATTATTTAATTAATTTTAAATCTGAAGGTAACGTATAAAATAGAGAAAGAAAAACTTAAAAGTAAATTAATGTTTTAGAGATAAAAAAACTCCATAAAACTTAGGCTTAGCTTTATTTATGTATAATCAATAATTGCTTTTAATGTTTGTAATAAGTTATGTGAGCCAAAAAAATAAATAAATAATCTAAGGATATGACTGTACAGGGCTATATAAAATCACGTTACGACTTTCGCGATCTGAGCTAGTCGTTTGACGCGGTTGAAATCGCGCAAGCAACTAACTATACTAAAGGTCTGGAAAGTTTATTTAGTTGAATGCGTTAACACCAGTCCAATTTGTAGCATTATTATCGCCTTAGATTGTCCGTCGAGGAAGAATATTTAACTTCATGGTGAGACACTTACAGGTATACCTAATCCAAACGTAACACAAGTTAAGCCGCGGGAACAGCCAATGAATAATAAACCTAATGAAGTCTCACGAGGCGAAATTCTCAAAGAAACTTCATTTCAGTTAACTTTTTCCATAAAGTTTTTTAGTTAGTTTAAGTTGTTAGCGATTCAACTTTCAACCGGTCTTATTGCGTCTACCACAACTTTACAGTCTTACTGTATAGTGGATATAGGAGATAACATACTCTACTTTGTATTAATTTTGCTTATAATATTGCACACTTCGAATGCGAAATTCGAGATATAGTTATTTTAAAGCCACAAAATAAAAATCGCATTCCACTTAATGTTTCATTTTATTTTACAAATAAAAGATTATTTACAGGTGTGGCTTCATATACCATTTATTTTGTGCAAATAATGTCAATACTCTAAAAATTATAATTTATGTACGAATATATCAGTTTAAATCAAAAAAATTAAAATCTTATAATATTTTTACGTAAGTTTAATATAATAAATATAATATAATATGATATGATAATAGAAATTTTGTTATTAATTGTATAAATCTACCAACACACCGAGATGGCAAAGTGAAGTGAAGTGAAAAACTTAAAACCTCTACCTACCTACCTCTTATTTTAAAAGTCATTTAAAAATGTATTTTTCAATTAATTATGGTAACCCGTATGAACAATTTTTAATATTTTTACTTACTACTAGTACTTTTGTCAAGTGTTGTAAAAAATAAACATATCAAAAAGGGAAACATTGTGTATTTATCAGGCAGTATCACTAGTCACCAGATGTTGTTGACGAGGTTTTTCGGTAATGACAGACGCAAAAAAAAGACTCGATATAATGAAACATAAATTTGGACAAACGTACCACAACTTTAAATTATTATTTGACTTTTTTGGGATTTTACAATAACTAAGTAAATGATGTAAATAAAATATAATAAAGAAATGTTCCATTGACATTTCAGCCAAATGGGGATTCTATTTGGCTAAAATGTACATCAAAGACATTAATATCTTTACGGCATACAGATCATTCCATATTTCTCACAGCTCTCTTCATTTTCTCACAGAATTAATAGATATACTCGGTTACGTGCTCCATTTTAGCGGCAATCTTAATACGACGATATTTTCTTCGCTACAACAATAGCTGAAACACGTAGCACCCTCGTAATCCCTTCAGCGCCAAATTGAGTTTGAGTTGCCCAACACAGTTAATAAAGAGGGCTGATCGTGGGGTGAATTATAATTTTTCTTTATAGTTCACTAATGTTGCTACTTGTAATGTTGATCAGCAAAAGTGATCTTTTAATCAATGATACATATTGTGGCGTCGTTTATTTTTACCTGACTTTAGTGATTATGATTTCAGCAAGCATTGTATGTATCGAATGTTCATCTGCTCTTCTTAATATCCTCTAGGGGTTCGCGATATCCTCTGGATATCACTTTATATAACACATATTATGTGTTATATTGAAATATCTTAGTTATCTACTTATTAAATAATAAGTAATTGAATAGTTTCTATATAAGAATTTTGAATAAGAATTTTTACTTGTATGATTTGATTTTTTTCGTTCCGTTCCGTTCTTAGTTTTTAATTAGCTTGGAAACTTCTCCTTATTATCTAAACCGAGGTAGATTTTCTTCCCTTTTAAACTGAAGGCTTCAGGATAATCCACAGTGATTCGCTGGACTGACAGATATATAAGATATATATTCTGTACTTGAGACGCATACAGATTTTATCACGATATTTTTCGATTCGAAGCGAGATAAACTGTAGGCAATATGTCAAAATTTAGTACTTGCAAATCCACTTGCGCCATCTTTTATCTGTAAAGATTGATTACTTCAAGATAATTCTACATCCCTTCTAACGTTTTCAGAACGATTATTATAAATACATTCAAATTATTTAATTGAATGAGTTTAATTTTATTTTTATTACTTCTTTAAATAAAGGAAAATTCCCACAGCAACTAGTTCCTAACGAGCGAAGCGGTGTTCAAGCGCTTATGTAAATAACGAGATGAAAGAGATAGCGATTAAAAAAATAAACCTATATCGAGGCTGACGCTGCAAAAATTTCAAAATTCAGTATCACATATTGTATTTAGTGCTAGATAGCTATCGTAAAGCTATTTTTATTTGTTTTTTTTTATTTGTTTATTATTAAATAGGACATTGAAAAAATATATTTAAACAAATACGTTAATTCGTTTCAATGATTGTACAAACCTTTAGCAAACGTTAAATTAGTGAAAAATGTATGCTGTATCTACATAACAGACAACAACTAGCATTAAAATTCACTTTAATAATATATAATGATCAGGAATCCTAATTAAAAATGTTAGTTTTTTTTTTACTTAAATAACAGCCCTCCACAAACTTCTTGTTCGTGTCTGGGATGTATTTCTTCTATTGTTTTGATTGATATTATTTTTCATGTGCATTTTAGAATTTCTTATTACACCAATTGTCAGTTGTATAGACGGTGGATCTACCAGTTATCTGTCCGATATCTGGTTGGAATCACTACGGGTACGCGGCCCCGGACTGCTCTAGCTACTAGTGTCACATTCCTGTATCTTCCGTGATCACAGTATCCTCACCCCTCTCCTTGATACGCTGTTTCCCAAAATTATCCCAGCGTCACGCCAAAGAAGAAGGAAAACTAATATTAAGCCCGGAGCGGTGCCTCCGTTTAGGCGTAAGCCAGTCACCTGCGACCAAACCAGCACCACACGTATTGGCTCGTCATTCCTGCGGATCCTGCTGGGGAGGAGGAGAGGGTGGCATAGGTACTGGGCAAGCCCGTGTTGTCATAAAGTCGCCTGAACCAGGCGTAGCAGCATCCACGGAGAGGACACTTCTTACTAAAAGAAAAATGCACTAGGCGTCATGAGCGGGCTTCAAACCCCCGCCCATCTGGGGGCGCATACACTTGTCGAAAGTGCGGCCGAAGGATCCTCTCTCGCATTGGTCTTTTCAGTCATGAACGCAAGTGCCTTCGCAATGCCGCTTAAATCATCTGTCAAAGATGCAGAGGCCTATATATATATATATTACACCAATTGTTAAGTGATACTTACATACATATATCTAATCGCGAATAATTAATTTATTATTCTTGACCGTCGGTACAGTAGACTACCCTTTCTGCAGTAGATGACCATTATACATATAAATAATGAATATGTATTATTAGAAATACTACACAGTATAGTAAATTTTTAAACTTTAAAGCAGTGTGAGTATTTTATTGATAGATATGAAAAGGTTTCATCAGCCGTGACGGCTCAGTGATTAGAACACTTGAATCTTAACCGAATAATGTCTTACCTGACAAGCACCACAAACTATTTATTTTGGGTTTTTAAACAACTCGTGCTCAGATGAAATCATGTCTCAGATGAGAATCTACGCTACTTAATATTATTTCAAAAACAGTTTATTCAGTGAATATTTTAGTATAAAATCCAACAAGACAAAATTAAAGTAATTGATTTGACCGTCTTCACATACAAACAGTTACTCAAATTTTTATTCAAGGAAGCGATAAAGAGCAACGAAGGTTTACTGAATTAATTAATGCTTCGCATCGCGTAGTAGATAAAGCGATAACGTTTACTTAGCGATAGTTAATGCGATACAGACTTAATCGTCTTCGAAACCGGAACCTGTATACATCTCATGTATTAACTATTATTAGACGTCCTTGTGCTAAATTAATTTCAATTACTAAAACGTCTATTTTATGTGAAATTATTAATTCAATTCAATTGATTAAAATATGTGTATCACTAATTTTAAATAAATAAAAACAAATGTTAATACGTACAAAGGGATTCCGATAGGTTTTTATTATATGAAACAATTTCTGATCTAAAGTATTGTTAAAATAAATTATTTCTGAAATGTAGAACGATCAATAAAACGCTTCGATTTTTGTATGAAAAATGTCAACCGCGAACGAGGGCAATGACCTAACCTTCCCTTCTTTAAATTGTTTTTCTATTGCTCTCAATAATTAATAATTTTAAAACAAAATACAGGCAGTTTATAAAATTATAAACCTTACTTGTTTGTTACTATATTTTGATAATCTTACACGTACGAATTTGTAAAATGATATAAAATAGTTACCAAATATTTAAATTAAATATTGCCATAAAATAATTAACTATATACAAAGCAATATACATTATATTATAAAGTCTACAGACTTTACAAATTTTTTTGTCCTATCGATTAATTCTAGTTTAAGCATGCCAATCTTATTTTTCAATACGCCGTGAACAAAATAATTAATTGTGTTATCCCGGGTCGAGTTTAAGTGCCCAAATAGTTATTTAATGGTATATATATAACAGGATAGACCTTTGAAAACTTAATGTATTTATTGGAAAGGTCATTAATACGGAATGTTAATTGGTTCATTGTCATTGACTTTATATTTTACTACGTGTTTCCTGCTATTTATATATTTGTTTATATCCCGGGATGCATCCTGCAGATCCGGAGCTAGTGGACCCTAATGACTGGTTGGGTCAATAAAAAAATTGGCTTACTGACTAGCTGACTGTCCCACCGTGACCCAAATCGGTATATTTACACCACATATCAAACGTCATGTTATTTCATGTTACGCCGCATAAATCTCGCAGCGTTTTGCGTGGGATTCACGGCTATATCATTACGATTTTATAAGGTAATTATTAAGGTAATTGAGCCTATGCACCTATCTTCAACAGCACCAACTATCTTATGCAGACTGGGCCCAGTACGTGCCTTCGGTCCTCCTATTTATGTGTCTTCCATAAGTTACCAGTTGCTGACACCACACCAGGGACTGTTATTCACACTTTTACTGGTGGTAGATCTTTGTGCAAGCTCGTCTGGGTAGGTACCACCCACTCATCAGATATTCTACCGCAGAACAGCGGTACTTGGTATTGTTGTGTTCCGGTTTGAAGGGTGAGTGAGCCAGTGTAATTACAGACACAAGGGAGATAACAAGTTCCCAAGGTTGGTGGCGCATTGGTTATGGAAGCTATGCTTAACATTTCTTACAATGCCAATATCTATGGGCGTTGGTGACCACTTACCATCAGGTGGCTCATATGCTCGTCCGCCTTCCTATTCTATATAAAAAAAATATAATCATAATAGAACAGATGTTAATATATAGCACAGATAGTTTTAACAACACTTAACACTTAATTATGATGGCGCTTAAAATATCGACCTGTCAGTTCGGATATCGGTGAGACGTAGTTCAATACATGTGGCTCTGTAATCGCGTATCTAACCAATAGGAACGCTTCTATACGTTTTCCTCTATTATGAATGAAATAAGTACTCAAAATCATTCTCAAAAAAGGAAATAAAAAACTAAATAAATCTTTTTTCCATGGATTGTGTTATCTAATAAATTCTGATTAGACATTAATTAGAAGTTCATTCTGGCTTGAAACAGATGTAAAACAAAAAAAATATATATATTACGAATAGTAAATGTCACATGTCTAGATATAAATATATAATGTGTATGTGTAAACAAAATAATATACGTATGTACTATAAATTAATTCGTAAGTAATGTGGCAGAATATTGTGACAAATATATATATATCGATTGATCTATTAATCTTTACTTAAACTTCATCCTTGAACACAAGCTATATGATTATCGAGAGGTATGTACAATAGAAAATATATGAAAGATATATGGAATTTTCGATACATACATACATATTCAACTGCTAGTAGTTTTCTATAAAGCTTGCGAAAAAATAACAAAACGATACTTTTATAATGCGACAAACAAATAAAAAGAAAATAAAGCAAGAGCCTGCAATCTAAAGTAAATTAATGTTTTTAATTTATCTCTATAGCCACATAATACCTTCAACTCAAAACCATTAACTCGATTCGGAGCGAAGGTTGCTATCGAGTCGGATTTCCGAAGAGAATTTTAACGAAAATTTCACCGTCCCTGATAAGCTCCAACTAAACTTGTTGTAAAGAAACATCTTTAGGAAGTTTGAAGGCTTTCAAGCCGATTGGACTTGGAGGTGCATTTATTATTGCTTGTTTTGAAAATCTTAATTAAATATTTACGCAATTAAATGTAAAATTGAGCTATTTGTTCAATTTCAAAATAAGACCAGTACCTACTCATCATTTCTTCAAAGAGAAGAATTTAGTAAAATTTCTTACAATGTCTATGTCTAAGGGCGATGGTGACTTTTTAAGTAGTAGTTAAACTAAAAAAAAATCTGTAAATTAAGTCTCTTTTCTTATTTTCTTTTTATTACTGCAAAATTCGAAGAACCTCAAGAAGTAATTCGGTTATACAATATTGAGTTTAAATTAAGAGTCCTTGACAACCCACGGATGAGTAATGTTCTCTTTACATTTAAACGATGAGCTTCTATATTATCAAACAGTACTTTGCTAGGAGTTAGGTAATTAATCAGATAAAGACTACATTTTCAATAAATAAAACACAACAACTAATATGAAATTCATTATATCCAACCTTGTTCGTACAAATTAAACCCATATCATAGAAACTTATTCGACCATTTGTCACACAACAAAAGACAAGTTGAAACTGGGACGTTTTGTGGTAAAATCTACTTTTGACAAACATCGGTAGATACATGTTTTATTAGTTCATCCTACACTCTCGTTATAAAACACAATTATAGCTACATCGTCCAACACACTCATTATAACTGTACAGTTTAAGGTTTTGCGGTGAATGTTATCCATTTATAGAAGCGGTTAGGAGCTGACTGGGAGCTTCACTCGCCCTCCGACGTCGATCGCACGAGTTTCTTCATCTACCTTCATCACACCTTTATTGTACAAAAAAACTATAATAACTACAATGACAATTTGTCCGTGCGGAAGTTCTTCGAGGCACTTTAACTATATGAAATTTATGTAATAGCGGGTTGTTTACATATAAAATACAAGTATGTCAATAAAGGATTATCTATCTTTTTTTTTTTTTGAAGCTGGAGTTCGATATTTGAAAATAATTAATTAGTAAATCTAATATACAGTAACAGTAACAGTAACAGCCTGTTAATGTCCCACTGCTGAGCTAAGGCCTCCTCTCCCTTTTGAGGAGAAGGTTTGGAGCTTATTCCACCACGCTGCTCCAATGCGGGTTGGTAGAATACACATGTGGCTGAATTTCAATGAAATTAGACACATGCAGGTTTCCTCACGATGTTTTCCTTCACCGTTAAGCACGAGATGAATTATAAACACAAATTAAGCACATGAAAATTCAGTGGTGCTTGCCCGGGCTTGAACCCACGATCATCGGCTAAGATTCACGCGTTCTTACCACTAGGCCATCTCGGTTTTTTTCTATCTAATCTAATATATATTATCAAAATTATTATTTAACCTTACTGTAATATTTGGCACTGGCAATTAAGAAATAGTTTTTTATTGTATTTTTTTGTATTAACGTAAGTTAGGAAAGTGTAAGTTTTCGTAATAAAATAGTAATGACGAATGTATATTACTGTATTATTTCTCTGAATATAACACTTACGGCTGAAGATAATCATAGAAAACTGTATTTTTTTTTTCACAAAAAATATCACAACAAAGTAACATTGATCAGAACTAAATTGAAAAAGTTTTGTGAAGTATTTATTGGAAAAGTTTTTCAATGCTTTGAGGAATTTCGGTTATTAAATTATTTTTGAAACAATTCAATATAATATTATAAGCTGTATTCTAAAATTGATATTGATATCAGTCATCATGATATGAACAAAAACGAGTGAGGTCATTTTCCCAATAGGACTAAATTCCAGTGTCGGTTTCGCATATACACTTTGAGGTTATTTTTTTAATAAAAAAGATATAGATACTAGATAGGCTAGCTAATGGCTCACAGATGATTTGTGGTCACCATCGCCTATAGACATTGGCACTGAAAAAGATCGTCCACAATCAATGCACCACTAAGCTGGAAACTATGATATGACTCTCTTGAGCCTGGTAAACTGGCCCACGCACCCGTTAAGCCGAAACAACAATACTAAGTATTGCTGCTTAGCGCTAGAATATGCAATAAGGTGGTACCTATCCGAACTCACTTACAAAAAGCCCTAACACAAATTTTATGTTTTTTTTTTTTTAGTATATATTTTTAACCAACCTTTCAGCCATTACATAGTCATTTTATTTTAGAGATCTAAAAAAATAATTCATTTTTATTAATATTTTATAGCTTTGCCAGCGTTTGCCAAAAAAGTGTTTGAAACATTCTGTACAAATTCGCAAAAAAAAAAAATCAATACATAAATATTCGGTAAAGCATTTGAAACTCTAAGCTAACATAAATTGGATTAATAGGTTTGCATAAAGCTCAAAAAAAACTACGTAGTCCATATGAAAAATATTTTAATTCCTTTAGTTGCTTATTATTTTGTTTTATTTATTCACCATGAAAACATATCAAAAAAGAAATAGTTAAATATTAAAATTGAACTGATGTGATAAATATATTTCCATCGTTATCTGTTGATCCCAGTTGTATTTCCCGGTGATTATACCACGCGATAAATATAATGACAACAACAATAATGACAACAAGCCATAACAATTAGCGATACTTAACTTGGTACTTTTAAATTTTAACAAGTATGTATAACATAATATATAAATTTTCCTGAATTCTTTCCGATCGTGTCGGATTGCCGTCCCATCGGATTATATAAGTTAGGCAATAGAGAGTGCACCTGTGTTTGCGCTCACACTTGTGCACTACCATATGTCTTGCGCAGTTGGCTAATCTATCTTGAGATTGGTTACCGTAGCCGAAATCGGTCTGGAGGACATTATTATTATTATTATTATGTTTAGTAGGCTTTAGTAATTCATATCATACATGACTTAAAAAAGAAAATACTTTTTTAACTAAATGTTTAAATTGTTTGTTATATATGTACGTATACTTTAGTATATGAAGTTAAGTTAACACTGTAATTTCAAACATTTTCGTACATTTATTTTCTTAGGACAAAGACGATCACGTTTTCTAAATACACAGTGTATTCTGTTATTAATACTTTGACCTCAAATGAATTGTTCGGTTAAGTTAATATTTACTTTCGTACAATATAAAACAATTTTGACCTAAACGTATTATTATTACAACTTTTATCCTAAAATAATAGTTTGTAAAAGAACAAAACAGCTGCACTTTGTTCTCTTACAATATTGGTAACAATATTACCGAAAAATTAACACGAATGTGTTGTAGTCCAACAAATATTATACTATATATAATAATCTCCTTTATATCTATATATCGATTGACGGCAATCCGACACGACCGGAAATTGTTCAGGCGCAGTACCAACGGCTTTACGTGCTTTCCGAGGCACGGGAGACTACTGAGAATTTTCTGACAGAAAAATCCAATAACTTTTTATTGGCCCGACCTAGGAATTGAACCCAGGACGTCCAAGTCTGCGGCCCTACATATAGTCGCTAGACCAACGAGACAGCTTAAACTATTAAAATCATTGAATGAAAATAATTTAATTAAATATGCATTGAATTTTTTTCTCGCATAGTAAACATAATACGAGGATATTAATTATATCTAAATCATACAAAAATTAAATGGAAACGCAAATAAAAATAATATAAATTTAAAAAAAATGGTGAATCCTTATCTCACATTGGGAACTAAGATTTTATGTTCCTTGTGCCTGTAATAACACTGGCTTCCCTTCAAACCGGAATACAACAATACCAAGTACTGCTGTTTTTCAGTAGAATATCTGATGAGCGGGTGGTACCTACCCAGACGAGCTTAAACAAAGCCCTACCACCAGTAGAACTTACACACCTAGAACATACATGAAAAACAACGAATACTACCTCTTTTTGTTATTATCTACATAGTCTTGTTAAAAAAATATTACTTAGCGTAATAATATTATTTATAATAATATTTTATCTTTGCTATTATTAATTTGAAAATGTCAGATCACAATGAAATCTATGTTCAAATAAATAAATATAAACCTCCGAAAAAATTGCGTACTACTTATGAAGCAACAGACTACAGAAAACTGAATGCCTCTTTAGAGTCTAAGGGCATCAGTGACAATAATTAACTCTACTGAACTCGAAATTATAATAAAAATGCATGTACTTGATTGTAAATTGTATAATTGTACATATAAATAAATTGATGATATAAGTCAAAGGAACTATTAATGGACACAACATAAGATCAATCCGAAAAGTCAGAATATACTAAATTATTTTATCTTAAAGAGAAATGGTACGACTAAGTTAATACAAGATACAAAAAATTCATACTATTATAAACTTTTTAAAAGCAGTGCAAACAACCCAAACAAGACATGGACTTTAATAAACAAATGATCCTTCAAAAATTATCATGCAATCAAAAGTTATCACCGATGTGAGCGAAATTTGTGATGTTTTTACCACATATTTCTCAACAATAGTTTTAGTCCTAGCCAAAAAATACTTAAAAAATATCATGACACTCTACATCCCGTATATCAAATAAATAGTAATAGCAATTATGAACTTTTAACATTGGAACCATGTAGCTCTAATGAAATTGAAAACATTTTAAAATATTTAGATTCTAACACAAGCACGGGTATAGATAAACTGGTATAGATAAGATTAGCCCTAAAGCCATAAAATGTGTCCAAAATTTGATTTCAAAAAGCTTGTCTCAATGTTTCAACAAACTTATGTCTGAAGGAAATTTAACGGACTCATTAAAGATCGCAAAAGTAACTCCTATCCTGGACCTCAAACTGACCCAGGAGACTATTGTCCAACTTCTGTTCTCAAAAATATTAGAAAAACTAATTCACAGTCGTTTAGCTACGCACTTGGACTCTTTTGATTTTATATCTAAACGACAATACGGTTTCAGGGCTAAAAGTAACACCACTGCTGCAACTGTTTACCTAATAACAAAAATAAGACAAAATATAGTTAAAAAAAACATCGCAGTAGGCGTGTTCATCGATTTAAAAAAAGCCTTTGATACCATAAGTCATAACCTCCTCTTACATAAACTTGAAAACATTGGCATCAAAGGTAACGTACTTAAAATATTAAAATCCTATCTCATAAACAGGTCGCAGGTTGTTACAATTGGAAGTGTCCAAAGTGTGGCTTTGCCTATCACCTATGGAGTTCCACGGGGCTCTATTTTGGGACCACTTTTTTTCTTATAATTAAAAATAACATCTCAGCATTGGAACTACATGGTCACTTAACTTTGTATGCGGATGACACTTGCTTTATTTTGGAAACAACATAAATGATATTATCGGTAAAGCACAAGAAGATCTACATCTTTTGTACGATTGGTTCCATTATAATCTATTAACGATAAATGCTTCTAAGACATGTTATGTAATATTTAAACCAAAAAATAAAACTTTTCCACACACGCTAACCGTTACCACATTCCAATCGAACAGAAAACTAGCGAAAAATATATTGGTTTAAGAATAGAAAACTATCTAACTTTCAACAACCATATAGACCACATTAAGAAAAAACTTTCCTCTTTAATTGGTTTAGTAAAAAATATTTCTAGGTGCATACCTCAGAAACTACGCTATACTATTTACAACTCCTTGGTCAAGTCACTTCTGCTATATTTAATCGATATATGGTGTAATGCTGCTAAAACAAAATTACAAGAACTACAAAGGAAACAAAATAAAATAGTAAAAATACTTCTTGGATATCCCTGTCTAGGATTCTAGGATTATGAATCTACGACAGCTTTATATATATAACTCATGTATATTAATACGAAAAATCATTAGTAAATCCATACATTCTGAGTTGACCTTTGTGAAGCATGTAAGTAAGCGTAGCACCGGTCGACCTAGTTTATTAGTTCTCCCGAAAGTTAGAACTAAGTATGCACGAAAAGATATAACGTTTGAAGGAATACAACTTTATAACAAATTACTACCTACTATAAAAAATGTAAGCTCAATTAACGAGTTCAAGTATCGGCTCTCATATTACATTTTGGAAAATTAATACTGATGACATAAGAAACTTACTTTATATCTCGTGTACCTACCTATATGGCAACCATTATTATATTTAACTTTATGTTATGTTGTTTTCATGTAAGTGACGTTTTTGAGAATAAAGATTCTTTGAACTGATATCCTGGAACATTTTTCACACACGGCCATCTGATCCCAAACTAAGCAGAGCTCGTGCTATGGAAACCAGACAACTGATATACTACTTTTCTTTTGTAAATGCATACTTATATAGATAATTACTCCCGGCAAGGAAATGACTCCATTGAGCGCTTTGTTATTCAAGGCAAGGTGGATGGCATCAGACCACGTGGAAGGACGACCATGCGATAGACCGACCAAATAAAAACAACTGATGGCGGTCCTTTGCATGAATGCACCAGGCTCACCACTAACAGGGACTTATGGTGAAGGCTCGTGAGGCGAATAACATCTGCGCCGAATAATTCATAATACTTCATGACGACCACGACCGCTCTGACAAAAGTATCACGACGAAGAAGAAGAAGAAGAATAGATAATTACACCCAGACTCAATACAAACAAACATGTTCATGCACACAAATGTCTATCCTAGGTGGAAAACAAAACCATAACCTTCGGCGTGAAAGGCAACTATCCCAACCATGCCAACCGGCTCTCGATTTTATTGTACCTCACAATATTTTGTGTTATCCCAGGAAGGGTATAAGATTATATACTAAGGGTATAAGATTAAAAACTCATAAACATTTTTGCCCTATGGAAATAGTTTCAGAATCTGTAGTGCTACCCCACACTAATATTCTATAAGATATAAAACTATCAAAACAAAATAAATAATACTAATAGAGCAGTATGATGATCAGATAAAGAGACTTTCTATTTGAGGTAGAGTTAATAAAAGTTACCCTTTAAAGCTTCGAATCTGAAGTGACTTCTAAAAATACTACCATATCGTGAACACTAAAATCGATTTTATTTTTTCTTATCTATTTTTAAAAAAGATATTGTATTTTGTATATCATCAAAATTAAGTTATTTCTGTTACATAAAGTTTACAAAAATAACCGTAATTATGACGTACACCCACCCTAATTATGAAGTAATAGAGGATCATCAAAAAAAAACAATATTACAAATACTTTTAATATTACAAGAAAATTCATTTATATGAATTAAAAACAGAACCTAAAATTGAATCTTTTGAAACACCTTGAGTTAACGTTGATCCAAAACAAATGGCCTCCTTTACTCTTTGACGAGCAGGTTTTTGGAGCTTACTCCACCACACAGCTCCAATGCGTATTGGTGGATACACGTGTCAGATTTTCATTCACGACATACAGGTTTCCTCACGATGTTTATAATAAATAAATAAATGTTAAATGTTATAAATGTTAAAGGTTGTCTGGGAGAGATCGATCGCTCTTTTAGCGATAAGACCGCCTTTTGTACAAAATAGTTTTCGTTTTTTTTTTTGTTTTGTGTTTAAAATAGTTCTTTAACTCTTTTGGTGTACAATAAAGCATATTCTATTCTATTCTAAATAAATGTTGATGATACTCGATGTTAAGTAAAATGTCTTCAATGTATTTTATTCAGGTTGTTCACAGATTTTCATTTTCTACTTTTTCATTATTGAAAATATCTCAAAACAATCGAAATAACTATAAAATAACCTCGAGGGTGGGGTGATAAAATACGACGAAAATTAAATTTTCGGTCAATGAAATATGCAAAACAGACGTGCAATCAAGCGGCCTTTGTTACCTGTTGTTATTTTCGCTTATTCTAATTAGGAAATCGTGAAAATACTATTTTATATCTGTAGTGATATATTTCAGGCAAATATTCTTATAAAGTTCTTTTCAACCGTTTTTTGCAATAACAAATTGTAATACAGAACAGCTGTTCTGTTGGAGTCGAATTTATTATCCTACCGAAACTACACACTAAAATTGTTTGCGCAGTAACTATCCATTAGGTTTTTTTTTATCTAAAAATACTTTTATTTAATCTAAAAAAACACAACGCTTATAATTTAAATAATAAAAGTTTGTAACTTATTTCAAGATGGCTGACGGGCACTTTGGTCAGTTTAGGTAAGAAATATAAATCACTTCTTACGAGAAGGGTATAACTAAATCAAAATTGTTAATCTTTGGTTAATTACTAAGCCCAAATTTACACTTACACAGAAAATAACGGATAATTAAATATACTTATATATATCTATATATTTAATTATCCGAATTATTACTAATTACCGAACATGGTGACTGGTTGAATACTATCGATACTTAAGGACGTGATTTTTGACGATCATATATGATTAAAAAAAATACATATAACATAAATATTAATAAACTTCTAAGTAAAGTTAACCAAGAGTTATGTAATTAATTACGCGTCGTGTGGACACCCTAGCTGCGCTGTCGACACAAAACAGGTAGGTACATTTAATTATCACGCGGTAGTATACCTACATCCAAACGTCGCCACGTGTTAACAGGGTAGCAGGCTACCTTTGATAAACAAGTATGATCCAATCCCTCTTCATACTTTAATCCTGGCTTAGGATAGGCAAAAATACCAAGATATTTCACTCGTTTAAGCAACAAATTTGTTGACTAGGTAAATGATGTGAACTTGGGACAAAAATTAATATGAACTGTTTACCTATCTTAGTATTTCCGGCGTATTTAAAAATGGAATTATACTTATTTACAACGATTGTCAATCATTAAACTAAACTATTTACCTACATAACTACACTAACCTTAACAAATGTTCAAAGTGAGCTCCTTCTCGTGTGATACACAGTTCGGCACATTTACGCATATTGTCTTTCACATGATGTAACACGAATGGGTCACTTTTAACACTTTCGAAAGCACTGGTGAGTACTCGCTTCTGGATTGTTCTCGAAATACTCGAGAATGTCTGCTTGTAGGGAGACAGGGTATGCCGCTCCTGCTCGTCCTTGGGCATGAGTTGGAGTACAGAACTGTCCAAAGTCTCTTAAGCCTTTGATTAGCGTTTAAGATGACGCTAGCAGTACGTACTCGGCGATTGGGGAACATCGCCCGGTACAAATTGATAGCACCCGGTAAGCTTTTCGCGCGCGTGCGAATGATAGCTTATCTAAGCACGAACCATGTGCAGGTATTTTGCATTTGTGTATTGATAAGCCATACTTAATTATTAATGACGAATCACACACGACAGATTAGGTATACGCTTAAGATCGATCGCTAGGCGCGCGCGCGGGAAAACGGACATACGAACCTTACGGCAGCGCTCGTCCGACTAATTAAACGCGGGGCAGGTGTTGCGGGTGTCAAGCGGCACAGTACAACACCGCGCCGCACGCGCCGCCGGCGCCGCCGACGGCGCCGGGCCGGCGCCGCCATCTTGTGTCCACACTTCATTTATTTAAATTTAATTTTTTGTAAATTTGGTCAAAAATTAAATACCTATTTTTTTACATAATTCGAATAAGAATCGTGTACCGAGTATCCTCCTAATATATTGATAGTATTCAACCAGTCACCCTGTATATATATAAATAGCTTTTGCTTTTCGTTAGGTAATTGTCCCGGCTTCACACGGGTAGAATGAGCCTCTACATAAAACGTTCATATTGAAGAACAATCATACAAAGAAATACACTTAGTTTTTGATGGGTCAAGAACCTTCCCATCCGTACCCAAACCAACACAGCAAAGTTCCATTTCAATCAGTTGAATGGTTTGAAAACACATAGAGGACAAACATACAAAGACTCATTTTTATTTTTATTTATTGTTTATTAACCAAATGATAAAATATATTTTTTATTTTGATATGTTTGCTGGAAATATTCCATTGCAATTCATTATCCCACAATTTGTTTGTACGATTATTGCTTTGACATATATACTAGACATTTCATGTTGAATTCCGCACAAAGATTAATATCAATTAAATACAGTGATCGCTTGACATTTTAAGCGATCACTGAATTATTACATATCTACCTATGCACATTACCTTTAACAACAATTAATATAAATTTAATTTAAAACAAAATTATATCTAAACTATAATAGCAACTTAATGTACTTAAGTGTATATAAATTTTGAAGTTTTTTGTCCAGCTTTTGGTTAAAAATAGGTAATAAGTATCTTGTATGATACTATAATAATTAACAATGATTGTTATTAATAATTATTAATAGGTATAAATTATTAATGTGTATATGATTAATTTCTTCCATATCGTCCATCACATTCACAGACGTATGAATAATAATGTTTATAGCATTTACATAGCATATATATATTTTATACATTTATATCTGTTTAAATGATCATATACGCATTTTATGTGTAAGTCAATCATTTTAAACTTTTCTTGGCAATTACTTATTAATATTTGATGACGAGCCGATTGGCGTGGTTGGTAGATACTTGCCTTTCACGCCGAAGGTTGTGGGTTCGATTCTCACCCAGGACAGACATTTGTGTGCATGAACATGTCTGTTTGTCCTTAGTCTGGGTGTAATTATCTATATAAGTATGTATTTATAAAAGAAAAGTAGTATATGTAGTATATCAGTTGCCTGGTTTCCATAGCACAAGCTTTGTACAAGCTTAATTTGGTATCAGATGGCCGTGTGTGAAAAATGTCCCAGGATATTATTATTATTATAATATTTATAAAATATATTATGTACTGTTTGTTTCCATTAAATGGAAAGAAATAAATAAATAAATCTTTCTATTTTACTTTCATTTTGCATACCTGCTATAATCAATAATAAGTTAATTGTTGCGCTGGTAGATAATGCAGAAGCGCTCGTGCAAATTATTTTTGTTACGTAATAAAGTTTACAAATATAAAAATTAAGTAATGCCTGTGAATGTTCCAGTCCTGGGCTAAGCCTTCCTCTCCCTTCGAGGAGAAGGTTTGGCACCACGCTACTCCATTGTGGATATACATGTTGGAGAATTTCAGTAAAATTAGTCATATGCAAGTTGCATTGTCAAAATGCTTTCCTTCGAGCACAAGGTGAATTATAAACACAAATTTCATGGTATTAAGCCCACTATCATCGATTATTATTTACGCTGGGCCATCTAGGCTATATATAAAAATATAACGCCATTTATTAAGTGTTAACGATTGGGTGAATTTATAATTATAAAAAAAAACGTTTTTTCGAAACTTTATTTAACATCATGGCGTTACAAAAATCGTTCGTCCAGTTATTAAATTTTATATTTTACTAATAAAGGGAACATGTACCGATTCGAACAAGTATTCGGGTCAGAATAAAAATTCACTAACAGCAGTTAGTGAAAAGTTCTACGCGGGATTTTCTAACGGTTGGTTTGCTTCGTAGTTTTATTTCGATTTTGCCGCAGTCGGCTGCATAAAGTTTCAATGCAGGCTGAGGCTGTGAAGTCGATAGGGAGACGGAGATTAAATGCTCGGGATGTCTGTGGAAGGAGTCCGATTAAACGTATCCGCATTTGCTGAATTACTTTGGGTGAATAGACATAGCGAAACTGTATATATTTATCTATTTAAAATAGGTTACAATATATCGATATTAACGTGGACGATATTTTAAGCAAAAGTATTTCGGGTAACTATCAGAAACTAATGCTGGAATGTATTGTAAAAGAAAATATAAAATGCTGAATTGTATTTTTAGAAACGAATAATATTTTTTTTAGTATTAATAGCCCAATAGTATACAGGTGACCTTAATACGTAATTCGAAATTCATAAGTTCAAACCTTTCAAAGGACTTCACAAGATATTATCGAATCCATAAAATTGAAGTATTAGTAATGTCTTGAATTATAGCGATTACCACGTTCGTCGACATAAAACATACATACATATATGAATTCAATAATTAACATTGTATTGTATTTATTTGTAAAAAAATATGAATAAAATATACTCTAATTAGTACGCAGATTTTTTTACGCCCTTTTTTTTTGTTTCCACTGGTTTTATTTACTTTTATTTCATTATGTTAGAGGGGGGGGGACAGACATAAAAAAGGAGCCAATGTCCTTCCTTGGGGTCCTTGCCAGCTTCATATAACATATCATCAAAATCGGTTCAGTGTTTTAACCGTAAAAACATAGCAGACAAACGGACAGAGATACTTTCGCTTTTAATATTCGTGTATATACATTTTTTTATTCAAAAAAACACATAACAGATTATACAAGTGTGCTATTGTATCATTTATTCATTATTTCCTAACGAACTAACATGTATACAAGAGATGAATTAAGTTACTAACATTTGGCAAACAAATATAATAATATTATTAGATTTTTACCGATTAAATATTATAACATCAAAGAGACAACATCGTCCGTAAACCAAATATAAGTGATCTATTCAGCAACATCCACACTACGGACCTAATATGGATGTTTATCCTTCTGGCTATACCACTGCAACTAATGAACGTGACAGAATCAAACAAGGTCGCAGAACTAACATCCAGTGACAAACATCAACCCCCGGGCACATTTTCGTACATGTTTATGACGTTGCGTTAATTACTCAGTAATAGTGAGCAGTATTTTTTTATTAATTACGAAAGGGTGGAAGGACTTTGTAATCGTAATTTTACAATATTAAATTTGACCGCATGAAAAAACTTAACAATATTTTTATAAAATCGCGGGAGATTATATAAGTTTAATATTAAGAATATTAATAATATTTAGAGTTTATTACATATTAATTATTATCGAATTATATTGACAAATGTATTTAAAAATCTAGAGAAAAGTAAAACATTAGCTAACTTAAGTTCGCTCAGGTTTGACTAATGTCGATTAATTGAAATGTAACCAAAATTATGTTTCAAATTTCAATTTAACGGATAATTGTGTATTGCAATCGTATTTAATAATTGTGTTATAAAGTAATTAGTCCAACCTGTTGTACATTGGACAACATTTTACTTAGAATAATGACAATTTTACGAAAACTCCCGCCCTTTAAAACATATGCATATGTTAAACAATCCTAAACTCTAATGTGACAGATTTGTTGTAATTCGCCGGCGACAAAAGAGCTAATTCATTACTTTTTTCTCAAAATGTACGTTTTTCACACTTTAATTATTGTCTATTTATTTAGCATGAGAATATACACTCATTAAAATGTTTTTATTTGCACTCAAATCTCAGTATATTTAGTATTAGATAGTATAGGTTTTCGAAAATAACATAATTATAAATGTTTTGATGAAGTTTGTTACCAGATTTTTTGCTTTGTTGTACCTTAGCTCCCCAACTAACTATATACTTGTACCTTGGACACTGGCCAATGTTGCAAGAAAAAGATATTTTTGGGGGAAAAGATAAACCTTTTTGATTGTGACTGAAAAGTTTAGGAATAGTACATTATAAAACACGAATAGTCACTTCGAATATTTTAGCAATCTTTAAAAAGTTCAAAAAGGTTTATTGAATCCTAATTTGAAAGTTTTTCGAATGCTTCTAGATCTTTAAAAATTATTTAATTTTATAAACATTTGTATTAAAATAATTACGTCTAAAACACTTAAATATTATTACTAAGCTTTATTCTTATGATACGATTTCACGTCTAGATATTAAATATTTAATGATAGCTAACTAATATTGGATGTAATACAATGTAGAAAACACAAAAAGCACTCTCCAATTGTGACAAAAATATATTGTTCGAACTATAGAGATTAAAAATAATCTGTCATAATATCATAAATTTATTTTCAAAGAAGTAATTATGCCATTTAGTATATGTGGATCTGATTTTATATTTTTATAACACGTGCAAAACTGAAATAGTCTAAAATAATCTAATGTAACAGAAGCTTTCAACGTGATTTTCATCACCTTCAAGACATCTGATAAACTTGAAGATTGGCACACTTACTAATGACACATGACATGCCAAAATCGCAAGGACAAAAAATTAAAAAAAAGAGTGGTATTTTACAGGTTACATATACATATAGTGTTTTTTTAGTTTTTTAAACTAGTTTTTTAAAAATTCACATGACATTTTTTGATTTGACGTGACAGGATTAAGTCCTTAAAGTTACTTAAGTGACCGTAAACAATATTGTTTATTTTCATTACGAATCTTGAAACCGTTCAACTAAAATAAAGATATTTTAGTTTGTTTAGATCAAAAATAATGTAATCAAATCTGAAGATGAGGCGTTTTTTTTTTAAGTAATTCCAAAAGAGAACAAATTTAAGAGCTAATAAATCACAAATTTAATAAATGAAAATAAAGCAAGTCAAGTTACTTTTTACATGTCTTACAACAAACGGAAAAACGGATGCTGTAACATAAATGTAATCCATTGATTTATACCACTCTGTTTTAAAGAAAACAAAAATAATATAAACGTATGATATAATTATCATATTTATTTCGTTATTATCTTGATATATTATATAATATATTTCATTCTAATCTCAACGAAATTTATTATATCTCTCAATGTGTGTACAATAACTCGTTGGTCTAATCTCACTTATGAATTATACTTAGGAATACGTACAATGGCTTTATACGTATTAAATCTACTCCGTTTTGGACTGTTTGTAATCCAGTTGGCTGATTTAAGTTTTTAATCCTTTCGTCCATTTTGTGTAAAATCATATTTTGATAGTCGAAATTAAAACAGATTTTATTGTATGATATGAATTAGGGTATAAACTGAAAAGTCACATATTATTGTAACATTTAATAGCTATTTATATATATTCCGTAAACAGATAACATTGGTCACCGCCGCCTATAGACATTGGAGATGTAAGAAATATTAACTATTCCGTACATCGCCAATGTATCACCAACCTTGAAGTTGGCTAATCTCCGTTGAGATTGGCCGCCGTATGCGAAATCAGGAGGACAAATTAAAAAAAAAAAAAAAATGGGTGGCGTAAGAGGCGACTAAGGGATATCTGAGCGACCATCTACTCATCTGGTGGTAGGATGTTAAACATCCGCCTGGCTTGTTATCACCGTACGCATGGTGAAAAACTCGTGAAGTGGCTTGCTGCCGCGTTTCGAGGTCAGCCAGCGTACAGCCAGAGCCCGAGCGAGTATTGCCGCGATGGGTGTTGGTCCAATGGAGACGGCTGTTGAACCAATGCCGGGGGAAACTGTATTGACCTGCCGGACAATGAGACCCGAATAAACGGCTGTTCCGCTGGCCGCCATTGGCATAGTACAGGGGCCCGAGCGTGCCTAACCAGCTCGTGAGGCTGCCCCACCAGGCCACGCATAATCTCGGGGTGGACCGTCGTGCCAGTTGGTAACCGGAAGGTGGGGTCCCGGCGGCCACTTCCGGGGGGGTTCGGGGGCCCTTCCGTCCGGCGGGTCAGTGTATTTTTCCTTTTGGCAACCACTTGGGGAAACACGCCTCCACTCTTTGCCCATCCCTATCGTGGCAATACGTCGCTCGCTTCACGTCTCTTTGGTTCTCTCTCAACTGGTTGATCAGCCCACCAGGATCCAGACATTGATGGGCAAGCACCTTCTCTACTGGACCTTCTGCTGACTTCTCACCCGGTGGAATATCAGGTTGTGGTTCAGACTCCTCTTGGCTCGTCGGATCACAGCCCTATATCTACCAGAGTGCCACAGGCCAAGCTGCCGCCACTAGCGGTATACAAACGTCACGTTTGGCACAATAAGTCGGCAAATTGGGACGGTATGTGCGATTACTATGCGTCGGTCCCATGGAAGGAACGTTGCTTCAGTGGGAGTGACCCGACAGCTAGTGCCGCTGCTGTTGCTGACGGGATCATGTTAGGAATGGAATACTACATTCCTAGCTCAGATCTCGTCAGTAGGAGTACGTGTAACCGTTGGTTCACTCGTGAATGTGCCGATGCTGTATCATCTAAGCAGGCGGCATATCGCAAGTGGATCAACGGCTGCATTAGCGGGGCATCTAACATTGACTCACTGAAAGCAAACTACAATAAAAATTCCAAGTCCTGTAGAAAGACATACACGGGAGCGGATGTACAGCGCATTGTACAGATTGGTCATGACCTTGTTTCGCATCCTAGGGGCTCCCGTAGCTTCTGGCGTCTGACCAAGTCTGTGCAAAACAATTTCTGCCAACCTTCGCTGCCATCGCTCAGAAATCCGGACGGATCACTAGCTCACAGTCCGCAAGAGCAAGCTGATCTCCTGGCTAAACTCTTTGCCGACAATTCCGTCATCGATGATTGTAGTGCGCTGCCACCTACAATACCTTCATGTGGCCATACGATGCCTGACATCAAAATCAGGCAACGTGATGTGCGTGCGGAGCTGCAATCACTTGATGTACGGAAAGCTAGCGGTCCCGATGGAATACCAGCCATAGTGATGAAGAAGTGCGCGGCGGAGCTGTCTCCTGTGTTAACGCGCCTGTTCCAACTTTCTTTCTCTTCGGGATGTATGCCTGAGGCTTGGAGAAGAGCTAATGTGCAAGCGGTTTAATGTGGACCCGGCAAATTATCGGCCAATAGCTATCACCTCAGTACTTTGTAAGGCGATGGAACGGATTTCAAACAACCAACTGATCCATTACCTAGAAGATCACTATTTAATTAATGATCGTCAGTACGGGTTTCGACCAAAACGGTCCACAGGTGATCTTCTAGCGTACGTAACACACCTCTGGGGTGAAGCTATCGACAAGCATGGAGAATCGTTTGCTGTCGGCCTCGATATCTCCAAGGCTTTCGACAGGGTCTGGCACAGAAGTCTTCTCTCCAAGCTGCTGGCATATGGTCTGCCTGCTCAGCTATGCACCTGGATTGCCAACTTAGCGTTTGGACTGTACTACCACTTACCATCAGGTGGAGTAGAGTCATTTGCCCTCCCGGCGAATATAAAAAGTAAAGTAAGATTATGTAAATTGTAGTTTTTTTATTGTATTAGGTAGGCAGACTGGCAAGTGAGTCAATTGATAAATGTCCCTTACATAGCCAATGCGCCACTAACTTTGGGAACAACGATGTTATATCCTTTGTACCCGCGGTTACAGTGGCTCACTCACCCTTCAAACCGAAGCACAACAATACGAAGCATTGCTGCAAACGGTGGAATATATGATAAGTGGGTGGTACCTATCCAGATGGACTTACACAAAACCCTATCAACAAGTATTAATTCAATAATATAATAGTTAAATTAGTTCAACGTAAAGTAAATATTTCAAATATATAATGTATGCTTCTGCGTAAGTACTTAAATGTATATTATATACTTATGGCCTTATAAGTAAGGCCTACTTATACACGTTTCTTAGCGGCTGTTTTGATAAATACTCACTTTGCTCTTTCTGTCATTATTGATTCGACATTCGAAAGAAAACGAGACAGCATTGTTTAACTAATAATCCGCTAAACAACGTTTACAAGTAAGGCCATTACTTATATATACCAAGCAATACACTTAATATAAAAAAACTGTTTTACAATTTGCTTAAATAGAATATGATCAAAGTAATATCTACTATCGAAATCACATGACCCCAATCATATTCTAACCCTGAAGCGGTCACATGAGAGAAGAAAGAATACAATAATTTCACAGCGGTGACGTCCCACTTTCAGACTACACCGGACGGCCGCAGCCCACAGGTCATTTACATTTTGTTCGATACATTTACATACTCTTTGCCCGAAGCGAGAGAATAACATCTCGTAAATTCAAAAAACAACACTATGCTCGTTGAATAATTGACGCTAACAGTTAGCGCTGTCAGAAGATTTATGTCCGAACACCAAGTAACGAATTGCACTGACCCAATTTTTTTTGTTTCAAAACTTTAATCACTCTTTACTTTCATAAGTATCTTCATTAAAATAGTGCTGAAAATTTTAATTAAGCAGCTCCGAAATGGCCCGATTTTATATATGTAAAGTCATAATTATAACCCAACGTAAGTAATTTAAGATATTTTGAAATATCCTTATGGCATTATATTCAAATGTTGATAAGAAATAGTTCCTTTTTACCCTGTTAGTAGTAGTGTAAGTTATTTTACCCTGCAAGCACATCTCGTGCTCGGCGGTAAAGAAAAACATTACAAGGAAACCTGTATATATTTAATTTTATAGAAATTCAAGCATTCTCTTCAAAGGGAGAGGAGACCTCAGCCCACCTGTACATTTACAGGCTTTTACTTTTAGTTTTATTTTTATTTATCTATCTATTATTTTTTAGCTATCACAGCTAGATTTTCCAGACAAATAATTTTAGTATAATTATAATTTCAACAAAACAATTGTAGTATAAATTATTATTATAATATTACGATCGCAACATCTTATAAAAACACTTGACAATTATTTATTAAAAACGCATATCTAATCTGATTTGAGAATTCGTCTAGATTCAAGGTAGCATTTTATTACCTAATAATAAATAAATGTGTGGGTAATAAAATAAATAAATGTGATACAACTGTATACCTCGTTGATCTAGTGGCTATATATAATGACGCAAATCCCGAAGTCCAAAGTCCAGGTCAGGCCAGTAAAATGTAGTAGCCCGGAGTCTAGAAGTTGGAAGTGTATATATTCCATACCTCGGAAAGCGCGTAAAGCTGTTGGTCCTGCGCCTGAAATCTTTCTGGTCGTGTTGGAATACCGTCCCATCGGATTACGAGAGGTTTGCTGGACTAAAAAATGCATCTGTGTTTGCACTATAATATGACCTGCGCACTTGATTAATCTCTCTTGAGTTTGGCCGCCGTGACCAAAATCGGTCAGGAGAACATCATCATGTAAAACAATACCGCCACTATCTAACACCATGTTTTTTTCGAAACTGCTAGTTCCTGTAATAAGAGCATTCAACATCACACTCACTCATTTATTCTTATATATTATACTTTATAATCATCACCAATTATATAGAAGAAAAATAATTATGTACAATTCCGCGTGTTCTCGTTGCGTGTTGTCTGTTGAAAGTTTAATTGTCGCGTGTGGACAATTGTAGTAAACACATGTAGCCTGATGACAGAGATTGCTGGCTCAAAACCTGGCAAGCACTACTGAATATTCATTCGTATTTATCTCGTGCTCGATGATAAAGGAAGATATCGTGAGAAAACGTGCATGTGTCGGATGAAAATCTATCGCAGTGTATCCATCACACATTTATTGGAGTAGGGTTGAATGAGCTCGAAACCTTCTCTTCAAGAGGAGTAAGACTTTTGTCCAGCATTGAAATATTAACAGGACAACCTTTTATTACTTTATTTTTTATGTAGATTAAAACATTTTTATATTTTATTTTATAACAGAAGTATTATTTTTTCGTATCTATTGTATTAGAACTAATATTAAGCAAAAAATTTGCTAAATTCAAAATGAGAATTCGTTAAAGCTGTTTTACAATCTTTTTTTTAATTGAAACAAGAATTTGTCTATTTTTTCTTATTAAAACTAACACTGGTTTTAAATATCATTTACAGCACGATCGGCTTATTTATAATGAAGTACAACAAATGCATGTACACAAAATGCTCGATCACTCGTATTAATCCCGCTGGCTTCCCACTCGATGAAATGCGATTTAAAATGGATTACTATCCACATCATCAACCCAAAAGCAGATTAATGGCGTATTCATGCGATTACGCGTGGAAAACAGAAAGTTAATGTACGCTCTAAAGTTACGCCCAAATAATTTAATTTATAAAAAGTTTTGCTTCAATATATATTTTAACAAGTAGAATTTAGAGTACAATCTATTTTTTATTATAAAATTGTGACCCGCCCCGGCTTCGTGCCAGACTTTTTTTAGAACTCTTATTTTTATGCAACTTTATGCATTTAAACATTGCAGCAGTGATTATCATAAATTATACAGCCAATCAAAGTCTAATCGAAGTCTTCTGGACTTATGCCTCACCCAACGTGTGGCACAAAATATTCATCAATCATCATCTAGACGAAACAAATATAAATTTCAATTGTCAGCTATGTTATTTTGTGCAACTTCGAATCTCACTCGTGAAATGTTGACAACCAAATGAATGACACGCGATTTTGATGCGTGTATCTTTTAAATGCTATTGTGACATTTTACGATCGTCTTTTGCGATGATTTTCATGGTCGTTCTTATAGGAAGAAATATGGACCAAAATGGTAGTATTCAGTTAGAGGGAGTACCTACAACAATCTACTTAAAGATATTATACACGAAATTTTTTTTTCGGCGTTTAAGAAAAATGAAAAACACTCTTTGAAAATGATTAAACACACCATGAAATTATATAACCTATTTTATTCTACAGATCTATAGTTTTTTCTACGTATAAAGATATTAACTAATTAATTCGACGCTTTGTAAGTGAAACTGTTTATTTATGAAAGAAGTTCTTTTTTTCTTCTAAATAAACCTAAAAATTTCAGTAAAATGTTTCGTAACAGGCTTACGGTAATTGAAGACGTAAGGAATAATTGATATATGATATATAATAATAATATATCACAATAAATAATAGCAGACATTATTGAAAAAGCACCAGACGGGAATCCCTAGGTTTTAAGTATGTAGCTAGAAATAGTATCTTAAAATGAACATATGTATATTATGTTTGATACATTTTACTCTACTACCTTAGAATTAACTGCTTTTACAGAAGTCGCGGGAAGTTTCCATGCGTACTTTTCAGAAAATACGCATAACCAAACTAAGAATAACCAAATTAAGAACGCGTGAATCTTAACCGATGAACGTGGGTTCAAACCCGGGCGAGCACCTCTGAATTTACATGTGCTTAATTTCTGTTTATAATTCATCTCGTGCTTTTCGGTGAAGGAAAACATCGTGAGGAAACCTGCATGTGTCTAATTTCATCGAAATTCTGCCACATGTGTATTCTACCAACCCGCACTGGAGCAGCGTGGTGGAATAAGCTCCAAACCTTCTCCTCAAAAAAGGGAGAGGAGGCCTTAGCCCAGCAGTGGGACATTTACAGGCTGTTACTGTTACTGTTACTGCATAACCAAATCCAAAACCACTCGACTTATGTAGATTTTTTACAAGGAGGTACCTCCTGAGAAACCTCCTTAGGTACCTCCTAAGGAAGGAGAACAGACTGCACCTGTTTATATCTCATTCGCAAAAAGCTAGTCTTTCTGATTGTGATGATCCAGAGGATAATTATTATTTATTATTTAACAGCAATATTATTAATTCTGAACATAAATACACTTAAATATTGATAATGTTGTTAAAAATTATTAGTTTGATAATTAGACTAACCAGATAAATCCAATCAATGAGAAATTCTAAAAACATTTCTTAAAAATGTTTAAACATTTCTTTTAAAGAATCCAAAATAAAAAATATACTTTGTAATAAGGGTTTTTCAATCCTTACAAAAAAAATCATTGGAAATTCTCAATAAACGTGCTCGTTAAAAAGTAAAATAGATTACCTTCGTTACGGTTAGCAGTGACACAGTGAGGAGCGTTTTTTATTTGCCGTTCGACTTTTTAAATTGAGGTAACTAGCTCAGGGCATTTCAAATGAAGAAAAGATAATCTCCTACTAATGAAATATCGGGTATTTCGTTCAGGATTAACATGTACATTCTTCCAGCCTGATATAATACTATTGTAATGGAATACGTCACGTGTCACGTCTTCGATAGCAACGTACTGTACTCGCTCCTCACTTAAATTAAATTATTTTCCGTAAAAAGTTCGCGTTAAGTAAAAAATTATATACTATTTAAATTACTAAAGGACAATCTACATATAGTGTAAAAATATTTAATAAAAACTTAAGTGATATTTGTTAAAATACATTTAGTAATGAAGTAGATGCCGGTGGGCATAAGTTTACTATTGAGTACTATTAATATATTTTTTTTTATTAACAATGGTGTTATGCTCTTTGTGTACTACGAATATTCTGGTAACTCAAAAGCGTATCAGATGTTCGTCAACAAATTGCTCTAACCATTATCATCAAGAATGCGTGAAATATAATAAAACGACCGCGATTTCACGATCTAAGTGGATGTGTCCAGACTGCGATAAACACACTTTGAAGGCGGAAGACAATAGTTTAAAACATAATACAAAGAAAAAGTCTCCTACTGGCTCCGGAAGCTTGTACTCTTAATACATCATCTGTTCAGGATATGATTCTTGATGAAGTTCGTTGCTTAAGGAGTGAGATGAATGTCAAATTTAAAGAGCAACAGGCATGTTTAAGTAAATACGACTCATCTTTATGTAATCTCCGAAAGGATATCCAAGAACTTGGCACAAAAGATTCTGAAATGCGTACAGAACTTGATGAGATTACAAAGACTGTGAGTCGGAAGATCGGAAGTCCATGACGATCAAGTGAATTTTAATAAAGCAAATTCAAAGATGATTTCGAATGTTGTAGCTGAAAACAATACTCTGCGAACAAAACTACATGAAATAACAGCGGAGCTCGCGGAAATAGAGCAGAGATCCCGAGACTCCAACATTGAACTTCAATGCGTACCAGAAAGCAAATCTGAAAATTTGTTTACCTACATTAAACAACTTGCAAGCACTGTGTCGTACCAATTATCAGATAAAGATGTGTTAAATTGCCACAGGGTTGCTAAATACAACTCGGGGAGCAAAAGACCTCGCAGCATTATTATAAAAATGATTAGCCCAAGAGTTCGTGACAATTTTCTAGCAGCTGTCAAATTATACAACCTTAAGAATAAAGATAATAAGCTCAATTCAACACACCTTGGATTTGAAGTCAATCGGCCCATTTATGCGATGGAACATCTTTAGCCTGTGAATAAACAATTGCATGCAGCTACCAGGATAGTCTTTTTTTTTTTTTTTTTATAGAAAAGGAAGGCGGACGAGCATATGGGCCACCTGATGGTAAGTGGTCACCAACGCTCTTAGACATTGGCATTGTAAGAAATGTCAACCATCGCTTACATATCCAATGCGCCACCAACCTTGGGAACTAAGATTTTATGTCCCTTGTGCCTGTAATTACACTGGCTCACTCACCCTTCAAACCGGAACACAACAATATCAAGTATTGCTGTTTTGCGGTAGAATATCTGATAAGTGGGTGGTACCTTCCCAGACGAGCTTGCACAAAGCCCTACCACCAGTAGAATAAAAAGAGAAGAATACGAGTTTGTTTGGATACGCAATGGGAAAATCTTCGTGCGCAAGAATATTATGTCGGAGGCTAAAATAGTTAAGGATAAAGGCTTTTTGCAAAATCTATAAACTTTATTCATTAAATCAATGTAAAGTATGCGTATTTATGTTTTAATTCATTATAAAATTCAATTTAAGTATTTATTACCAAAATGTGAGAGGCTTAAGAACGAAGGTAGAAAATTTTCATTTATCCGTATTGGCTAATGATTATGATATGATAATTTTGACCGAAACGTGGCTAAACGATACTGTATATAATTACGAAGTAATTGATCAGAGATATAACATATTTAGGCGTGATAGATATTCCTCCTCATTTTCTTCTCACAAAAAAGATGGGGGCGGCGTAATGATTGCTGTCTCTAAGAAATTTGAAGTTACTCGAAAGTATGATTGGGAGTCGACGTGTGAGTACTTATGGATTACTATGAAAATAGGAGGGAGCAGCAGTGTTCATATGAGTGTTGCCTACCTACCACCACCTTTATATGGGAATTATGTTGACATGTTTTTATATAACTTATCGCGTGTAGTACGAAAGTAAACGAAAAATCATCTATTATGTTCCTGGGGGATTTTAACTTTAGTGACTTATTGTGGGAGTACAACGCTGAATCTATTTTTCTATTACCATCGATTTCCGATGGCTACGTAGTAAATAGATTTGTAGACACTATAACATTCAATAATCTGTACCAATGTAACAGTGTTTTGAATGCAAATAGAAAAATGTTAGATCTAGTTTTTTCTACTGACCCAGCTTGCATAGCTATTTCCAAAGTATCAGCACCTCTAGTACCGTCTGACATTCATCATCCCCCTCTCAAAATATTAATTCAAAAGTCCTCATATGCCACTGTCAAGTATAATAAAATCCTAAGTTATACAAAATGTGACTATGAAGCGCTGAATTCTGCCTTAGAAACCATAGATTGGACAGTTATATGGTTAGGATGTTGGGATGTTAACGAAATGGTTGAAGTATTTTACTCAAAATTAATGTCAATTATTCATGAATTTACTCCAGTTAAATTGCCGACGAATGAGAGATTCCCTGTCTGGTATTCCTTATCCCTTATTAAAGCTCTTAGAGAAAAAGCGAAATACCATAAACGATACAAAACTTACGGTAATGAAATGGATAAACTTAGTTACACTTTGTTACAAGAACGATGTGAGGCTTTGGTAAAAGAATGTTATACTAATTATATAAATAATACACCTAATAATTTACGTCGAAATCCAAGGTATTTTTGGTATTTTATTAAAAGTAAAATGAGTACCTGTACTTCGATTCCCAATGAAATGACCCTAGAAATCCATAAAGCAGTGGGTGGGCAGGACATAGCTAACCTTTTTGCCAAGCATTTCCAGAATACATATAATTTAAGCCGTGAATACTGCCAACACCAGATGTTACTAATCCATAGCAACGTTATGTCACTCAGTAAATTGTTCGTAGAAGAAGTCGACGTTTTGAGATGTCTTCAGTCTTTAAATACAAATAAATCACCCAGTCCTGATGGATTACCTCCATTATTTTTGAAAAAATGTGCAAAAAATTTGTATAAGCCCTTAACCACAATTTACAATAAGTCGTTAAAGACGGGCATATTCCCGTCTATGTGGAAAAAAGCTCATTTAATACCAATCCACAAAGGGGGTGATGTAGGTGATGTAACTGCTTATCTTCCTATATCATTACTATCTAATTGTGGTAAGATACTTGAGTCAATTGTGCATAGGGAAATACTAGGCCATACACGTAAATATATAAATTGTAATCAGCACGGCTTTTTAGCAGGTAGATCAACAGCATCAAATTTAGTGTCTTATGTATCGGTAATTGCAAATGTCTTAGACAAGAAAAAAGAGGTTCATTCAATATACACTGACTTCAGAAAAGCGTTTGACGTTGTGAACCACCGGTTATTATTGAAAAAAATTGAACACATGGGCATTCATGGTTCGTTATTGAGATGGGTTGAGTCTTATCTACAAAAACGTTCACAATTAGTTAATATTTGTGGTTTTAAGTCCGCAGAAATTGAGGTAGCTTCAGGAGTCCCTCAAGGATCACATTTAGGCCCTGTACTTTTTTAATCTTCGTAAATGATTTATGTATTAATATAAAATCGAACTTCAAATTTTATGCTGATGACTTGAAAATTTATCTCGTAATAAATAATGAGTTAGATAAGCTAATATTGCAAACGGATATAAACTATATTTGTGACTGGTGCCACTCAAATCAAATGTACCTCAACCCCACAAAATGTTTTTACGTAAAATTTTTTCGCAAGATTATTTCTGATAAGGTGACATATTATATCAATAATAATTCAACTATCCAAGAAGCATACGTGACACGAGCATACGTGATCTTGGCGTTATACTTGATAGTTCACTAAGCTTTAGGCTACATCTAGATCATATAATAAAAAAGCGTCAAAACTATCTGGATTTATTAATAGACAGTTAAAGATATTTAGGCAACCGAGTGTTTCTATTCTCTTATTTAATAGCTTAGTTCGAAATATCCTGGAGTATTGCAGTGTAGTGTGGAGTCCTTGCTATCAGGTGCACATAAATAGACTTGAATGTGTTCAAAAGAGATTTTTATATCACCTTTCTTACACCGATAATAAATGTCTCGAACTGAAATCGTATGCACAGAGACTGAATTTTTACAGAGCAAGCTCACTTTACACTCGAAGGAAAATAAATGATATTATCTTTCTATACAAGCTAATTCATGGACTTATTGACTCGTCCGATATCCTGCAATGCATACAGTTTTCCATTCCTCGCCCAAATAGTCGCATGCGATATTGTATGTACCTTTTGTCTTCCTACCTCTAAAACAAATGTACTTAGCCACTCGCCTTTATACCGCATGTGTTTCTCTTATAATAGTATTAGTTTTAATTATGATATTTTTACCGACAGTTCTATAGCCTCATTAAAAAAAAGTTTAAAAAAACTGTTTCGATAGATTAAATTATTTAACTATTAAAAAAACTAATAAGCTTAGGTCTTTGTTGCTGTCACAGACTAGATACTTTTTTCGCACTTAATCAAAAACGTATGTCGTGTCTACATCAAGAGAAATGTAATCATATGAATTTTTTGATTGTCATTTTGTTTTGTAGACCTATGAACATAAAATGAAAATAAAAAATTGTACAATAAAATTGATATGATTAAAAGTATTTTATCTCTTTATTTTGCAGCGCTAATTTATATGGTGACACAATCAGAAGGACGGTATGCTGGCTACTGAAATTTAAAAATTTTAAAAATAATATGTAATATTAGATTATTTTGTCATTTTATGTTATTTTCAATCTATATTCAAATGAACTTTATCTATAGTAACAGTCTGTTAATGTCCCACTGCTGGGCTAAGGCCTCCTCTCCCTTTTGAGGAAAAGGTTTATCATAGTCTATCTATAGATGTAAATACTCGTAACTGTGTTAACGTATTCACAACAGTCTTAGCATTGTTTGTATTGTGACTTTTACGTTCGAGACGATAAAACAACGATTAATCCGAAACAACTCGTTTCGTATTAAAAGTAATAAGGCTGACATACTTCAGTATAAAAATGTACAAATCACATCATTGTGTTCCACTTAGAATCGTGTAATATATGATAGCGGCCTCATAAGCGCGAAGGAAACTTATTTTCAATTCAATATTTCATAATATACGTTTGCACTACGCAGGAGTTATGACACGGGAAAGCTTTTATCTCAGCCCATGCGCTGGAAAATTGCAGACAGCTTGCCGGAATCTTTGAAATTGTATTTCTAGTACGTATCTGTCAGGATATTTATAATATCGGCTTAAAACATGTTGAAATCTTAAAATAGGAATTCAGAGAAGAATAAAAAAATGGTACAATATTTTTCTTTTATTTTTGACGTTTCTGTTGAATCATAATAGGTTCGATTTTCAACTCTCTCGTTTTAAGACGAAGTTACATTAAATAATGACGGAGATGACGTCAAAAGTATTATTATAAACTTCAACTCGTTGACAGCTGTGCAAATTTACACGACCCTCTTACACTAATCATTTTTGTGTTAAAATTTGAAGTAACTTAATGAATAGCGCTGACTATTACTTACATTATAAATAAATTATACTAACAGCAAACTAATGTCCCACAGCTGTACAAAGGACTTAGGAGAATATTCTTAAGGTTATGGTGTGGAGTTTATTCCACCAAATTGCTCCAGTGCAGGCAGGCTACACACTAAGCAGATTTTATAAAACACAGCACGTTACGATATTTACCTTCATCGCTGGACACGACATATGGAATTGAAAACAGTAATTTCATCCGTGAATGGTAGAAAAGGCTATCTTAGCTTTAGCATTTAAAATCTTATATTATGAAAAGTTAATATTCAGAATACACAAACTTCTTTGCAGTTCGTATAACAAATTACTGAACGCCGATGACGTAGACTTAGTCAACACTTTGAAAGCTGTGCAAATTTACACGACCATTTTATACTGAGCATAATTATTATATATTAGTTACATTAAGAAATAACTCTAGCATTTTCCTATATTATAATCACGATATACTTTCGTATAAATTTAAGTTTACAGTTCGTATAAAAAGAACAATTTGCTTAACTCCGAAAAAAATACACCTTCATTTTTATCTATAAGAAAGTCTTATTCCGTTCGCTAGTTTTTTGCTACCTCGAAGTACAGTTTTTTGCTCAGCTTTATTTTAATTAAAAATTTAAATTGCCATTACATAGAATTAAACAGCACAATCAGGAAAAGGCGTATTTCATAATAAATTATTTTATATAAAACTCGAAGCATTGTCATTGTGAAGAAACTATAATTCTTAAAAGACTACGAAGCGCTCATATCGTAGCTGTCTGAAATTCAATATGATTTTTAAAAATATCCTATAGAAAATTTGCGAAAAAAATAGATATCATTCGCCTTGATTAAGAAAAATATTACTTTTTATTTATAAAAGGTTTGTCAATTAAAAGCGTCGTAAGCAGTTAGTTTTAGTAAATATAAAGTTAGAAACTAGATTTTACTGTATATGTTATTTGACCTATTTTAAATAACAATAAATTGAAAAGACTCAAGTTATAATATAACTAGTTATCGCCCGAATAGCAGCTCTTAGATATAAATGCCTTTCCTTAGGGTTTAAGCTGACTTCATACAAAATTCCATCAAAATCCGTAGCCCTAAAACAGAAACAGCCAGACAGACATAATTACTTTCACAATTATAATATAAGTATAAATTAAACATTTACAATCCATTACAAGTGACATCTGTATTAGAATTCCAGTAAATAAAATGAACCCTTGTGAGAAACCACGAACGTTCTTTCTGTTGTCGCCTTGGTTGTTAGTAGTTAATATAATAGATACTAGGTGGCGCTGAACTGCAAACGTTCTATAAATTATCGAAACCATACAATATTTTTTTTTATTTTCAAATCCTAATTATAAATTAAATAAAAGTTAATATAATATAATCATATCCTGGAACATTTTTCACACACGGCCATCTGATCCCAAATTAAGTTTGTACAAAACTTGTGCTATGGAAACCAGACAACTGATATACTTCTTTTCTTTTGTTAATACATACTTATATAAATAATTACACCCAGACTCAGGACAAACAGACATGTTCATGCAGACAAATGTCTGTCGTGGGTGGGAATCGAATCCACAACCTTCGGCGTGAAAGGCAAGTATCTATCAACCACACCACCGGCTCCATCGACATATCTACAAAATGAATAACAAAATATTACGACAGCAGTAGGCTAATACAGTATTATACATTATTATAGGCATTTACAACAATACAATTGAATGGTACACACGATGGACACTTATAGAATAACTAATATAATCACTAACATTACACTCAACTTAAATGATAGAAGGTAGAAAGAGATAACAAAAATAAAATATAACAATCCATGTCTTAAAAAAAACTCTATTACTGCTGCTAATTCAGTGCTTTCATTAAGTTTTTTAACTATGATATATAGTATGAGTGCTTTCATACTACCACTATTTTTGAATTGTTAATTCAGACAAAATAATCATGTACATTATATACAACAATATGATATGTACCATTTTACTAGTATATTTATATTGCATTTTATCTTCGTTAGTTCCGATTCCAAATACACCATCTTGTTAAAACTGTTAGAACTTAGTAACGAACTAACGGTAAAGTTCTTGTCAAGAGCCACGAGTGTTTTCTAAAAGTATTCAAAGATGGCGCTGGAATCAAAATTATGAATACTATTATCAATGAAAAGATATTTACTCAGTGAGTTAGTTCATATTTTTTATTACAACATAAACCATGTAGATAAATGTAAATAAAATTTCAATTTGAAAAATATATATAATGGGCTTATGAACAATTTAAAAATGTTATTATAAGAATAAAACCTACTTTACTATTAACTAATACTGTTTCTTTAAAACAATATATTATAAATCTTTTAATTTATCAACATCAAACCTTACGTCTTACATAATCTGCCCTTGGCCAACTTAGGTTTCGTTTACTTTCGCACTAGCTATTCATAGAAAATGTACTCGTTCCCATAGAAACCAGACATACGACCACTGCAAGATGGCAACGCTTAGATGACAATAGACAGCACTGCGCAATACTTAGATAATGCAGTAATTGTGTTCAAATTGTATACGTAATAGTACTTCACTACGGCGCAGTCAACTTGATTAAATATAGTCAATGTCATAGCAATGTCCTTTTTACTCAACTACCCAAAATAAGAAGTGTATTATTTTCAGGGCTCATGTATGTGACTTTTCTTATTCTACCATAACTTATAAATGCCTTAACCGATTTGTGTATGAGGGTTTCGTTATAATCCTTATATTATTTCAATGCTACTGTCTACAAATTAATTAAATAATTCGTTCAGGGAAATCGTGTTTTTTTTTATATAAATTTATTAAAGCCGCAATTTTTTACTGTTTCATAAATCCGATAAAACCGTTTTCCGATCACTCTCACGTTTGTTTGCCCCCTTTTAACAAACGACAACCTATTTTCTCCGCATCTACCTTTCGAAAACACACATAATTTGTTACACATAATAGGCTCGCTGTCATAAAAAGATAAATATTGCGGAAATAAACGAATTCGGATTTTGATTAAAAATTAACAAATTGGAGTATAAAAAATGTATTCATGTATAAAGTTCTTTATACAGCATATCAAATATCAATAAAACATATTTTGTTTATTATTTTATATTGACTTAGGTAACACCCACGTTTCAGAAATTCTACAGCTAAACATATACACATGCTTTATGTATGCAAACGTATGTATGTATATTGTACATGCACATATCTAATATGTAAATGATCACATTATATAAAGCGAGAGTTTAGTGTTAACTAAAATAAGAATAAACTCGAGTATAGTTCAGTTCACAGCTCACATTAGAACATACAACTTGCGTTTATGTGCACCGTCATACAATTTGTAAAAGTATGAATGCTTTCAGCGTGGTCCTTGATACGGCCTGTAAGCTCAAACACAAGCGAGGTGATTTTCAACGCAACGTTTACACGGCATCCTCCTTTTCACCAGTTTTACATAGAACACGTTGTATATAGTTTTTTTTTATGGAAAATAGTCTTTATTTTCCTTGAATTAAGACACACATTCGTTGATCTAGATTTAATTTGAATATGCAAGGCAGGCTACAACTCTCTAAGGGTCATAAGAATCAGACTCGCAGGAAGAATGATTTACAAGGATAGTGATAGCATAAGAAAATCGAAGAACTGTTTGAATTCATTTAAGTTTTCCATATCTATAGAAGATCAAAAGATAAAAATATGATTACTTAAGCCCCAGGAGAGGGGGGAGTCGTGCTTAGGTACTGAAAAGTGTAATCATTCCAATTTGCAACGGAAAATATAGTAACAAAAACGTTTGTAATGTAATGTGAATAATAAAATCTTAGTGGTAATACTAACTTTATTATAATCTTTAGATATAGTTAGTAACATATAAGTTACTGATTATAATTTTCGCAACAAAGTTGTATCTCAGGAGAGATATTAATTTAAATCACAATATGTCTAGACAGACCAATAATGCGACGTCGTTGCCACTTAAATTAGTTCAAAGTCACAGGATAACATTACAATTGCTCAAGTATTTTTAGAGTTAAATACTTTGAAGACACTCTCTTTCATCGTAAAATACACTCTAGATTTACTCTCAAAACACACCCGAAATGCCGTTAAATTGTTCCTGTATAGATAACTAGGGTAAACAATCTAAATTGAAAATGTAAGTGAATGCAGGTGATTGTGCTTATTTTATCTGTTACTCTATTTTTTTTATTATTAAGAAGTAAGATGTTATGTTTGTATTTTTTAATAATAAAGCTATTTTATTTATCTCAAAGTCAGGCATAATTCTACATATATGCAAAATGTGAATTGAAACTTTGATGCTCATTTCTATGAAATTACATATTTATGACTTATCACCTTCATCAACTCCTGTGTACAGTACAGTAATAGCCTGTGTTTGACCCACAGCTGGGCAAAGGCCTCCTCTACCTTTTTGAGGAAAAGGTTTAGGAGGTTATTCCTCCACGCTATTTCAAAGTGGGTTGGTGGAATACACATGTGGCAGAATTTCAGTGAAATTAGACACATGCAGGTTTCCTCACGATGTTTTCCTTCACCGTTAAGCACGAGACGAATTATAATCACAAATTAAGCACATGAAAATTCAATGGTGCTTGCCCGGGTTTTAACCCACTATTATTCATATTTCATATTAACTAAGATTAACGCGCTCTTACTACTGGGCCAGCTCGGCATTTTTACTCATATGTACAATTAATAAAATGCTAATCTTAAAACAGCAACATAGCCCGAAGAATACGCTGTAATTTATCTTAACTAATTTAAAATTACAGACAATCGTCATTACAAGACGGATGTTCGATTATGTTGAAATCCTTTTTTGATTTTAATAAAGTAAGGAGAACTTACTCTTATATATTTGTGTATGATTGTCAGTTGCGTTTTGCGTTTGTTTTTCTTGTCTATTTAACCTTCAGGATTAATATTTATTTTCTCTAATTGACTTGACATATTATAGCGTTCATTAAAATCAAGAGAGATCAATTGGTTATTCTAAGAAGCAACTCAATTCTCATAAAATATATATATATCATCGAGTGAATCTCATAAATGACAGCTGACAACTGCAGTGCTATTCTGTTGAACTCACTTCATTACTAAGGAAATCTTTATAATCGAATTTTAGTACAGTAGTATATATATAAGTTTATAATTATTATGGTCAATGTCATATATCACTTTCGACATTTCAGGATCGTGTTCTGCGGTGAGTAACAGAATAGCTATACTAGAACTATATGATCTGCGGCTATATTGACTTTAACTATGACGCAGGTACAATACATGCATGCGCTATATATATAATATATCCTTTGATAGCTGCAAAACACTGACAAATTTACAACAAAATGAAAAATTTGGTACATAAAATTATTTTACTAATTACAAACATTCGGCAAACATATATTAACTTCCTGACATTTTTATTTAGATTTAACTCCTTAGCAACTCGCTGTCCCGCAACGCCAAGAATTAAATCCAATTGATAAAATCTTTAGAACGTAATTAAAAATAGTGCAGTCGCTATTAAAAGATGCATTGTTATAAAATTGCACTTAGAACGCTTTCATATATTTAATCTTGGAACGCTATATTTATTTATATAACATATATAAATCTCAAAAGCATATCATATTGAAAGCAAGGGCCGGGCCATCTTACGAAATATCGAACGACACTATTGTATACATTCTGCGAATCTTGACATTCGCAGACAAAGGGGAATGGGAGTTCCCGATGCTGAGCATTTGGATTAAGCTACACACAATATTATAATAAAAACTCTATGAAATAAATTAAAAAATATTCATATTTTTTTATTATAAGCGGACTGACAAATAAGCTACCTAATGGTAAATGATAATTACCGTCCATATACATTAAAAAAAAATTCTTACACTGCCAACGCGCCACAAAACTTCCCTAAGTTGGTGGCAAGTTGGCACTAAGAAGTTATGTCCCTTGTGTATAATTACATTGGCTCAAAATGTAACACCAACTACAAAGTAGTACAAAGTATAGTGGTAAAATAAGTGAGAAAGTGTTTTATCATAAAAGCAGCTCCAATTCATCTCATTTTTATTATTTTTAATAATTAAGATATAGTATAAATAATGATGATATTTAGCCGTTAATAAGTTTGTTCTACTACTAGACTTTAAAGTTAAAATCAAAGTTTTAAGACAAATTAAACAGAACTAAAAGTTATATGCTTTGCAATATAAGATATATAAAACATATTAAACTAATATTATATTCATGTCGTCTCATAATTGGCCGCTACTTGTTTACACGTGAGCGTCTTCGAGATACATCGTGTCTAATTATCTTACCTGTATGTTAAAATAAATTAACTCAATATTTTTTAGAATAGGAAGGCGGACGAGCAAATGGGCCACAAGATAGTAAGTGGTCACCAACGCCCTTAGACATTGGCATTGTAAGAAATGTCAACCATCGCTTACATATCCAATACGCCACCAACCTTGGGAACTAAGATTTTATGTCCCTTGTGTCTGTAATTACACTGGCTCACTCACCTTACAAACTGGAACACAACAATATCAAGTACTGCTGTTTTGCGGTAGAATATCTGATGAGTGGGTGGTACCTACCCAGACGAGCTTGCACAAAGCCCTACCACCAGTAATCCACCAGTATTCAATCGTCCTTAGGTCAAAATAATTGAAATACGTTATGTCTGCTATCGGCAATAACTCGTACCGATATGAAGGTACATAATAAAACACAGGCGTGCCTCGCTTCGAAATATGTATGGCATTTTTATTGCGCATAGTCGTGTAAAAATAACGTATATCACATTAGAGTACCATTATAGTACACGATAACCACTTTATGACATCGATATAGAAAAACAAAGTGAATTTAAATATGTTCATTATATGGATAAGTATACAAATAGACGGTATTGATCATAACGGTGCTGATTATATTAATCCAATTTCGTAGAAAAGTATATTATTCCAAATAGTATAATAATAAAAATAGATTGAAATATTTCATTTACTAATAAAGTTAATTGACAGGAGTGGTTGCTGCAAGGCCCATGATTGGAAAAAGATAACAATATTTTTTATCTAATTCTAATTCATAAAAATGAATAATTATTTCAAAACATAATATTTAATATGTAAAGCAAATAATGTACTTAATGTATATACTTATAATAATACTTCTAAAAAAAATTTGGAAGTATCGATGTTTATGGCATTCGACTTCTAACTATAAATTGTTTTTAGAATTTCTCTGTGATAACTGATACACGTATCAATATTGCGTATCACAGTATCTGTTTTCAACAATCCATGAGTGAGATGCGAAGTAAGTTCTTACATAATAGCACTAATGAAATATATTCTGAATGACATAATTACTGGATTCGCAAATAGTTATTTCAGATCAAGTAACCTACATTATGTTACGTGACCTCGGTCGCAGACTTGCCTTCGTCAGCCTCGCCGATAACAAAGATAAAAAAATCAATACGGAACATAGCATTCAAATTACATCTACTAACTGTTAATGAAAATGAAATGACTATTGACTTAAGGCTCATGTTATATAAGCTTAATATTCTATAAAAAGGCAAACTTTTATTTACTTTTTATGTACTTATGTTTGTAATAACACATTTAAACATATTACATTTAAAGTCACTTGATCCTTATTTTTTTTTATAAAGTAAAGATATTTTTAAGCTACGGCATAGATAATATTCGGTTCAAATAATTTTCAAAATAAATTGATTATTCAATATTAAACGGACGTCGAGGTTGGCATTTTTGGATTTATCGATATTTAATATTTTTGAATAGAGCATATCGTTCAGTCATTCATTCTTGTTTACTATCCAACTATACGAATTAACTTCAATTGACAAATGAGTCAGGAAATAACATGCAATTTTGTTTCATATTGACTGCTATACCCACAGATTAAAAAAAAATCTCGTTAAAATTAATACGCAAAAAACTAACTCTGAGATGTATAAAATCACATTTATAATTAGAGCCTGTTCGAATTACTAAAGGAGAAAAGGCAAATAAACGAGTTCGATATTGAATTGATTCGTGAAAACATGGCGTTTTAAATGTCGGTAAAGTTGATATCAGAATTTAGGAAGTAAAATTAAAATTGGAATGAGTATATTAATGGAATCGTGTTGTATTAAAATAAAGATGTATTAATCAAGACATTTTCGTAATGTGTAATATAACAGAGCTCATTGCAAATCGCATGGAATTTTTCTCCAATCTTATGTAAGGTTTGTCTATATCTACTGCTTTTTTGATTGAAATAGGCTACACATAAATATGAAAAGTTAGATTGCTCTTTTAGCCAAGAATGTATCTTACTAATTAAAAATGTACTACCAATTGTATAAGAAATTTATAATATTTCGTCATGAAATTTCATCAACCTAAATCCGCCACTCAAACTGGATATTTACAAAACAGAACTCAAATTTTACACAGACTACGCACCTATTTGTTAATTCCAGAATTTCATTAAGTTTCTCGTCATCCAATTTGATTTAACGAATGAAGTTTAAACAAGTTGAAGCGGGACTAGCCGTCTGAATTGTTAATTTACCCTACTTTTAGTTATATATCTCGAAATGCTTACAGTGTTATACGTACAAGTTATAATAAGAATTATTAATCACTACAAAAATAATGAACACCATTGGTAGTTCCATTATAAACGAATTAACACTTGATTAAATTATTGTCCAATGTTTCGTTATTAGAAAAAATAACTACAGTAACAGCCGATTAATGTCCCACAGCTGGGCTAAGGCCTCCTCTCCCTTTTTGAGGAAAAGGTTTAGAGCTTATTCCACCACGCTGCTCCAATATGGGTTGGTAGAATACATATGTGACATAATTTCAAGGAAATTAGACACATGCAGGTTTCCTTACGATGTTTTCCTTCACCGTCAGGCACGAGATAAATTTTAATCACAAATTAAGCACATGAAAATTCAGCAGTGCTTGCCCGGGTTTGAACCCACTATTATGGGTTAAGATTCACGCGTTCTAACCACTAGATCATCTCGGCTTCTCGGCCATTACTACAATATTAGTTAAATAAATAGTTTTTTTTATTTTGTCTGCTTAATTATCGACTAAGCGCTGTATTTATTAATTAAACACATTTAAAAATAGTTTTAACTTCATCACAATATAAATTATACCAATTGTTATTTAAATAATTTAGTATTTTTATTGTTACTTCTACACCAGAATAATTTTTAAAATTGTTGTCAATTTAAATCCTAAATAATAAAAGGAATACCTTTTCGTCTTTACCAAGTATCCATGCAATTGCAAAGTAAAGAATGAAAGTGTACATGATTTATAAACGATATAGGTGTATATGAATACAATAATATAAAGTCTATTAAATACAAAACACGAATTAAATATTCGAATTTATATATATTTAATAAAATATACATTAATGTGATTTGTATTTTGGTATATTATGGTTATTTATTAAATACAACCACGAAATCATTATTTGGTTATTTATAGGTAAAATATGTTTATAAATATGGCGTTGATATAACTTATTATATTATTATTTTTTAATGAAATAGATAGCGAAAAAAGCAAGTGGGCCACTTGATGATAAGTGGTCACCACCACCTATAGACATTGGCGATGTTAAAAATAATAACCATTCTATACATCACTAATGCGCCATCAACCTAAGAAGCTAAGACGTGATGTCCCCTATGCCTGTAGTTACACTGTACACTCACCCTTCAAACCGGAATACAAAAAATATTGCTGTTTGGCGGTAGAATATCTGATAAATGGTTGGTACCTGCCCAGATGGCTTGCAGAAAGCCCTACCAAGTAAGGTATTATATAACGTATTAACGAGAAATACAAAACAATACTGACCACGTCGTCCTTTTGTAAACGTGTGCAATTTAAGGCGAGACAAATTCGAAACGATCATATTGAACTCTATCTGAGGAACATTAGAAGAACTAATTAAAGCTTTATCTGTTAACCGACCGATTGACTTTTAACGATACACTTCCCATTTATTGCTTTCTAATCACTTAATGCGTACATTCTGTAGATAAAATAGCAAAATACTATAATAAACATAATGGATTAATTATGTTTTTTGCTGTAATTAGTTATGTTTAATTATTTAACATGAATATTTTTTATTTAATTCACGCTAAGTAATGAACATGATATTATAGAAATTTCTTAGGTAATCACGTTTCAAAGAAAAATCTATTACATTTTATCATATAACATACCACAACGAATGCATATATTTTATTTTTATGTATAGGATTACATAACACAAATTTTAGCAACAATATTTTGTGTAAAATCAAATGACAGTCATACTATATTCACACAAGAATAGGTATCATGCATTTGCAAAGTAAAGAAGTTATTATTTAATTGATTTATTAAAATTTAAGTCTAAATATGATATCTAATTTTATAAAATGGGAAGTAGAATGTACAAAGTTAATTAGGACGACTTATTAAAAAAATCTGCAACAAAAAAATCTTAGATACAAACAGCTGGAAATATACGCACGGGCTAGCTGCAGCATATGGGACCAGCTGGCATTAATTGTTAATTATTTTGTCTTTATTTTGTACAAACTGGATGCAACTAACCACTCCTTTCTTCGTTTTAATATGGTGATGCAGTTTATTAACCCTGAATAACATTTTATTTCCTGAAAAAAAAACTATACGACAACATTGGAATATAAAAGCTATTATAACAAAAGCAATAAAAAGATATATTTAATTATATATATTAAATATAATAGGAACATGTTTAACATATACATTTTTTTTTGTTTTAATCACACACATCTTATAAAACTTCCTTCAATACATTTGACAAGACCTGTAAAGACAGTGTCTTATTCTATATAAGTTGTCTTATTGATAATCCTGTATTGTACTATAACACTAGTTGGCAACTACACGCCCTCGTGGGGTGTAGCGCGAAGTCATATAATTTATAAAACCTTTCTCAATAAATGTTTATCTAAGTCTTTCAAACCATTCTAGTAGATCCTGCGAACAACGCGGAAACAGAAACACCTTCGTCAACGGTTAAAAGGGTTGTAAAGATCAAGAGAATAAGTGTTAATAATAATATAATTTAATATATATAATAAATCGACTAAACAATGTTCTATTTGTAATATCATACGCCTGTATGTACATGTATGTAGGTGTCGTTTATCATTACGATTTGCTCAATATGGCAGGTGCTCTATTTATGAGCTGGCGAATTTAAAAAAAAACATTGTACCAAGTATAGCTTAACTCCAACATTGAGCAAGCATTATATTGGAAATGGCATAAAATACTTTTATTATTATTAAATAGAATTATAAAAATGTATATTACGATCAATAAAAAAATACTAACACTTTATTTTACCATCAATGCGGCGCCACCTTACTTACCAAGTCTTACTCAGCATTATGTCGCTTGTATCCTGAATTATACTGTGAGCACTCACTCTTCAAACAGGAAAATGGCTATAGAGAAAGTGTTGCTATTTGGCAGTAGAATAATTGGTGTTTCAATCGGACCTACACAAACGGACGTGCGCAAAGCGCTACCACTAACGATAAGTATATGCCATTGGCTTATTAGTTCACATACCATATTTACGTTCTCTGTTCTAAGAATTCATATATGGTTTTCGGTAAAGGCACGTTAAACGAGTCTACCATACAGCTTTCGAGTACCATGTTTGGAAAATCAAGTATGTAAAACTTCACCAAAAGTGATTAATTACTTTTCTTGTTTTGATTTCTTGTGAAACGCCTACTACATGTTTAAGGACTTTAATATTTTTTGATATCCTATTCTATTTACGATGCAATTAATAAATAAAGATAAGATAATCTTAAAGATAAACAATTTTTCTTTCAGATTTACGCAAGAATGTAAATCTCATAATTAACGCTTGTTGATTCAAAACATATAATAAAATATGCAACAAAAACGTCTTTAGTTTTATTCCAAAGAAATTCTACTAATGTTATTTTTGTTTATCTACTCTTATAAATCTTCCAGTGAAAGTCAAGGAATACCAAGTTAAAGGTTTAATTACTATAATACGATTATGATTTACATATATTAGTTATCAATTCATAAAATAATTTCTCTACTTACGTATAAGTTGAAGCTAATAAATTTGTAATTAGTCATAACCTTAATTTGTGTTTATAATTCAACGTGCTCTGGCGGCTGCTGCGGCGATGAAGGAAAACATCGCGAGCATATGTTGGATGAAAATCTGCCACATGTGTATTCATCAAGCCCTATTGGAGCAATGTGATGGAATAAGCTACTAATTTCCTCAAACGGAGGAGAGGCCTTAGCTCAACAGTGTCCACTGTTTAATTTAACAATTACAGATTGTTACGTTACTTTACTTTAACATATACGGGTACAAAAATAAATGGACGATATGTAATAATGCCTAAATTTAATAAAGGATGGGTTCTTTGTACTCTATATAATACAGCCTAGGAATTTATATCTATTGTTATTTTTGATACAAAAAATATATTTGTAATACATCAAATGCCAATATTGTCTAGTAATTAGACTATTCCTAAATAACCTTGCTGAATCTCTCTATGTAGTATATTCGCTATTTTTCTAAACAGTGATAGTATGTTTATCATACCTTATCACAAAAAGGTATATACTTCTTTATGACTAATAATAATAAATAGAAATTAAACATCGCAATTCGTAGGATAATTGAAATAAATTAATGTTGTTCTCGTAATTGAATAATTTCCACTTAAATAGTTTACATATCCATTTATGGACAAAAGATATGTTAGAAGAAATTCGCCAGTGGTATGTTATCTCCTAATTGGAACAAACTATTTCTAATATGATTATTGTATCATCTTTATTAATTAAATCAATTTAGATTTATTTCAAACTGATACTGTTAATAAGTAGCCTTAGAAATAGTATGAAAAATAATTTATCCATTGCAATTATGATTTATTGTATAGTATAATTGTATGTATTCAACTTTTTTTTTGTCTATGAAGTTCAATAAAACACACGATCACTCAATCGTTCTATGTACCATCCGTAATAGCTCATTGATAATTAATACAATCGTCTATAGACAACTAATATTTGGATTTTTACTAGTTATAGAAACCAATGTTGTTATATTCTAATATTAATCTCGCAAAACGTAACTTTAGAGGCTATGAAATATTATAGTCCTTATATGTAAAATTAGTTTGTTGCCGCACATCGTGTTGCCATGGATTTGAATACCAAATGTGACCTACATTAAGTGGAGCGATAACGTTTATGCTAAAATCCTAAGTTCAAAATTGTTAAGGAAGCTAATGTTAGGTATAAAAGTCTTGGAAACAACGCTCTGGGTAGACGAAGTGTTTTCGGCATTTGAAGCAATATCGAAATTCGCTTTTGCCCGTCATTATGATTCAATTGTTGATCTCGAGATGAATCGAAAACGTATGTCTTTTCTACAAACGAAATCGACAATCGCTATGTTACTTTGTCTAAGTTTGCTAAAAAATTCACTTCTTTATAAGCATTATATTTGATTGCCGTTTATTAACTTAAGTACTTAAAATGAGAAAATGTATTGAGTGTCTTACTACAAAAACATCTAATTTATTTGTTCATTGAACCATTTTTAAATAGTTAATTTATTACATTAGGGGATTGACTGTCTGTGACCTTGTCTGTGTTTAACGCTACTGAACATTGATATACCTATTGTTAGAATTATAAAGACCAATTCTTACAGCCCAGTAACAGCCTGTTAATGTCTCACAGCTGGGCTAAGTCCTCCTCTGCCTTTTAAGGAGAAGGTTTGTTGAAGGTTCCTATGCGGGTTGGAAGAATACACATGTGATAGAATTTCAATGAAATTAGACACATGCAGGTTTCCTTTCGATGTTTTCCTTCACCGTCATTCACGAGATAATTTATCTGACGGGTCGTTTGGCGTGGTTGGTAGATACTTACCTATCTCGCCGAAAGTTGTGGGTTCGATTTCCACTGACAAACAGGACAGACATTTATGTGCATGAACATGTCTGTTGTCAGTCTGGGTGTAATCGATATATAAGTATGTATTAACAAATGAAAAGTAGTATATGTAGTATATCAGTTGTCTGGTTTACATAGTACAAGCACTGCTTAATTTGGAATCAGATGGCCGTGTGTGAATAATGTCCCAGGATATCAGTTCAAAGAATCTTTATTCTCAAAAAAGACGAACATCCATTACATGAGAACAACATGACATAAAGTTAAATATTATATCCTAATATTATTATTACTATTATAAACACAAATACAAAAACTTAATCCAAACAAATTACTTAGTCTCTTAACCCTTTTTTAATTATCATTTTACTAATCTACCCAATCTACATTTCTACAATATTTTTCACTTTGCTGGTCATTTTTAAAATCTTGTATAGACTAATGAGCTTTGTGAAGTGAAATTGTTTTAATTATGAATACAAATTATACTTTGCTTTTTGTTTATTCTACAATTTTATTCTCTTAATTAGAGAATTCTTTTTAAATTGTAACATATATAATAATTGTATTGTTTTTTTTAAATTCATTTATTCAATGTAGCATTACACTTAGTTACCTAATGATAGTCAGTCATAACTAGCACCGGCTCAGAGAAGAAAATACCTCGACCTTAGGAGGAAACGGTGAAAGAAACTCATAATAAGGTGTAAATTGATTTACCAATCACCAAAAAACATGATACTATAGTAAAATAAACAAAATAAAATAATCAAATACTACAACTATTACAATCTGAATAGTTAAATAAAAACTACTTTAACTAGGTGGGGTAGGGCTTTGTGCAAGCCCGTTTACTGGTATGTACCACCCACTCATTAGATATTCTACCACTAAACAGCAATACTTAGTATTGTTGCATTACGATTTGAAGAGTGAGTAAGCCACTACAGGCATAACATCTTCGCTCCCAAGGTTGGTGGCGCATTGGCAATGTAAGGAATGATTATTATTTCTCAAATTGCCAAAGTCTATGAGTGGTGGTGACCACTTAACATCAGGTGGCCAATTTGGCGGTCCACCTACATATAACATAACAAAAAATGAAAACAAAATAATTCCAAAACGATACATCATTTTCTATTATTTATAATATACACTAAGGGCGTGGACCCATGTCTACGGTGCGACACCGGGCACGGTGCCATGTATGGAGAACCGCAATGTTTTGCTGTTGCTTAGATAATATATTATTATAAAAAATATACTAAAACATTGGCGTCAATTATATATTTATATATAGTTATGTATTTACATTTGAATCGATCAAGTTATTTTTAAAACAAACCTACACACAACATTATCAACAAAAATGTTAAATGTAAATATAAGAGATACAGTGGAAACAACACGTAGATCTTTATCGAGGTTCCTCAGTCCGGGGAAGCATCACTTTGTTTACAATTTTAGTTTTAGTGGAAGAACGAGACGTACTTCGCGTTCGCAAAACATCGAAATGGACTGTACACGGCACCGTGCTGCGGCACGACGCAGCGCCGCCTTGCCGTTACACGATGCCGCACCATAATCATGGGTCCACGCCCTAACCGAATTCCCTTTTACAGAATGATTGATAGTTGTAATGATTAATACATATGGTATTTCGTTCAACAAATTCCTTTTAATTGATAAAGTTTTTGGTAGCAAGTAATACTACGAGTGCTTTATCATGATACATTAGACTTAATATCAATTTGATATTTGCGCATTGGCGATGGATTATATTTCTTACGACATCAATTTCTATGGGCGATGGTGACCTCTTACCATCAAGTAAGAGGTCACTGTGCCTGTTTATACAAAACACAGGTACGGTCTTGCGTTGAATATTGCGCACCTTTGGGATGGCTCCGCTAAGTACCTACTGGAGGCCTTGGACCGGTTGCAGTGACGTGCAGCTCACGTGTTCCCCCCCTCTTGCAACCCGGGTTCCTTCAAACGAGGCGTGAAGAGGCATCTTGCGGGCCGGCAAGGCGAAGGCGGCTAGTGCAGAATGTTTTTCCCGTCTGTACTGGCCGTCGTCGCGTTTGGACTCTACTACCACTTACCATCAGGTGGAGTAGAGTCATTTGCCCTCCCGGCGAATATATATATATATATAATATGTAATCCCTATATAGCAGTTCGTTTTAGCATTAATTTTTATAATCTTAACCAGGTTTATATCAGTAATTTGTAGTTTTCAGATCTGGAAGTGTTTTTGTGTCAGTGAGCCGGAAAGGACCCACTGGGCAGAAGGGTAAATAAAAATAATGTTATTTTAATTGTAGAATGAAATTAACAAAATGTTGGTTGCTTGTAGAGTTAAAAGAAAAAATATAATACAATAATTTGATTATTGGTTGTTTTATTTCTTAACCTTGAAATATATATTGTAGAAAAGAATGTTATACAATACATTTATATTTACTTATCCATTAGAGGTTATCTATATATTAGTGGAATATTTATATATATCACTAATCATGGAAGGCACAGTACATAATATCAAGGATGGGTAATTTTAAGACATTAAGGGCACAAACTTTATATCCCGTTGTAGCGTGAGTGCAGTTAATTAGAGTGACATGAATAAATCTCAATAGCGTAGTGTGTCTACCTTTACTGGAATGGAAAATATATCATGTTATTTGATCATGTAAAATTTTTCAAAGTTTATTAATGATTTATGTAAGTGATGAAAAAAAACCACGGTTTTAGGATGCAATGTGTTTTTTAGTATTATTTGTATCTTTAAAGACATGTTGTCCGTGCCGTTGGTGTATCTTATATTTAATTTTTCGTTACAAGTGAAAATGAAACGCAATAGCTTAACACAATTTTGTACCTCAGATACAGATAAAGAATTAAATGAAGTTTCATTTTTTATAATGAGTAACGCAGAGTATTATTATATAAAAGGAAAAAAGACCCCTTCATCTCTTAGACAGAAAGTCAAGGTATTATGTGCATAAATTTGTATAATGGCTCTTACGGTGTTCTGAAGAGACTAAAACGAAATCTAGATAATAATTATTCATGGATTTACGTATCATGCACATGCAATTGAATTAAAAAAAATCGTTTTATTACTGTAGAAAATAATACAATTTGTCGAGCCGTATACAGTTGAATCCTGACAGAGTTTCTCTGATATGAACTCAATAAATAAAAGCAACAATAAAAAAAAATAGTAACTGTATTATTTTCAAAATTTAATTTGGAAAAATATACTGGGCATCAGACTTTAAGCTGAATTAAGCTCAGATGTATAAGTAAGAGTATTTTTAGTAGACACTAACATCATGGTCACTCTATAACAGCGATCGCGGCGGGTGGCCCTCGCTGTCGCTGTCCTCGATGATACCTCTCTACCTACCATATAATTGGAATATCGATACTGGGCTTGCTCCTTGAAAATATTTCTTAGTGTTCTGATTACACACATGATACATTAATTTAGCGTAAACCTTAGTTTTCTGATAAATAGGTACCAATTCACCTTAAATTACAATACCTTAAATTGCTGATGATAATCGCTGATTAAAATAAACCTTAGATATCTTTTTTTAAAATATAGGTAGAATCGGAAGGGCAGATGGGCCACTTTTTTTTTTTTTTTAATGTGCGCCGGGATGGCAAACGACTCTACTCCACCTGATGGTAAGTGGTAGTAGAGTCCAAACGCGACGACGGCCAGTACAGTCGGGAAGAATGTTCTGTACTAGCCGTCCCCGCCTTGCTGGCCCGCAAGATGCCTCTTCACGCCTCGTTTGAAGGAACCCGGGTTGTAAGAGGGGGGGAACACGTGAGCTGGTAAGGAATTCCATTTTTTGGTAGTGCGACAAAGAAAAGAGTTGCCAAATTTCTTTGTGCGCGATGGAATTGATGTCACAGTTAGGCGGTGACATCGAGAACTAGCTCGCGTGGACTTAAGAAGGAAGGGGGAAGAAGGAATTAGAGAGAATAATTCCTCAGACCACTCGCCGTGATACAGTCGATAGAAAGCGCTCAGCGGTGTTTGTGACCTTCACGTCGCCAATAATGCGAACTGCACGTCACTGCAACCGGTCCAAGGCCTCCAGTAGGTACTTAGCGGAGCCATCCCAAAGGTGCGAGCAATATTCAACGCAAGACCGTACCTGTGTTTTGTACAGCAGGCACAGTTGTTGTGGCGTGAAAAAGCGCCGCACCTTGTTCAGAACTCCGAGTTTCCGTGAAGCTGTTTTTATAACAGCCTCAAAGTAATCCCTTGGACTAAATATGTATTTTTTTAACATAATTTGTTTCTCTGACGTTTGTGTCCTATAATGAGTTTCCCTTGTTTTGTATTGTTTGTTAATTTTTATGACTCCGTGGCATTTGTATGCGTAATTAATTTATTATATCCACATAATAACGTGATTAGAAGTTTAAACTATAAAATTTTAACTTTAATTTTTGTTATATAGTATTGTATCAAATGTAAATAATAATGAAAACAACAAAATAGTAATTCTATTTTTAACAGTTCAACTTTTACACAAAAATATTAAGTAGTAACTATATTACGAGCATATGGTCCACCTAATGGTAAGTGTTTAATTGATGGTTAACATTTCTTACTATGCCAACGCCCAGACATTGGCGTTGGCATAGTAAGAATTGCAATTAATTGAATTGAAATTGATGTTATGTGTGCCAGTAATTACACAAGCTCACTCACCCTTCAAATCGGAACACAACAATACCAAGTACTGCTGTTTTGCGGTAGAATATCTGATGAGTGGATGTTACCCACCCAGACTAGCTTGCACAAAGCCCTACCACCAGTAATAATATATAATTATGATGCAGTTACTAACGCCCGCCAAGAAAGCGACATTTCTCTAGTCATACATAACACCGTTAGTTTTAAAAATTTAAAGAAAAGAAATGAAGAATAGAAATAAAAAAATAACAAATTACAAAATTATTTTAAACAATTTACAAATAAAAATTTAGACAAAATTTTGTATGACTACACATTATTTCGTTAGTACATACCTACATATGTGCAAACTTAAATACCATTTCAGTTTGCACATATCTATGTATGTGCAAACGACATTAAAAATTTACAAACTACTAAATCTAGAAAGTTGTGCAATGAAAACTATTTCAACATTAAATATAAATATGTGTCATTATGAATCCCGAGCCAAGTGTTACACGTGGCTATTAAATACAATTCTAAAAATACGCCTAAAACCTCCACCTATAAGGCAAGAAGCCAAACACTTTAATAATTAAAGGCCGTATTAAATCGCATTTGAGATTCGATTCGTGTTACTATAGCTACTATTATCAAAACAAGGGGTCTGGAAGGGGCTTCTTAGTAACACTTATGGCCTTTAAGGCTTGAACATAAAGTTCATTATATATCAGAAAAGTTTAAGTACTACTAAGCATCAGAAACTCGCGATAAAAGTACTATTACAAAGAATAAAATATTAACACAACAAAGGCACTATCCCAATTAATTATATATCTCGTTTACAATCTCAGTAATACTGAAATCGTTGTTTTTATTAATTAATTTACGCAACGACTATACGTTACAAAATATTTGACAGAGTTGGTATGAAATTTATGCAATTTAAAAAGTGAATTTCAAATGTGCTATTGTTATATGGAGTTAATTTATCGTGACGGCATTACAGATTATAACTACGTTTAAATCTATGTAAATAAATAAAATTAAAGTGTATGTCTGTTATTTTAAAATAGCTGCTTTATTCAGTTAATATGGCTATTTGGAAGTCTTTTTTCCCGTATTACAAAAGTATATATATCAAACTAAAGTTTACGAACATATTTTTCATAATAAAAGAAACCGCGATGCGCAGCTAGTTCACAAAATAATTACAGTCATCATAAAAGAGATAAAACTTTATATGCTTACCCATTTTATCATCTGGTTTGCTATTCGTAAAAGTAGCAATCGGTATTGTCACACTTTTAGGCTAAAGCCTTATCTGCTTTTGAGGAGAATGTTTGGAGCATATTCAATCAAGCTGCTCCAATGCGGCTTGGTGGACACACGTAAAAGATTTTTACCCGTCACACACAAGTTTTTACACGATATTTTCCTTCATAGCCGAGCACAAGATGAATCATCGACACTATTTAGTGATGCTTACCGGGGTTTAACCCGCACTCTTCAGTTAAGATTCATGTTTTCTAACCACTGAGCCATCTTGGCACATTAGGTATTTATACAAAATCATATACAGGTTATATTGTTAAATAGCAACTAAATATAAATGTTGAATTATCTACAATAATGTATACTCGCAACATGTTAACCATTTGGTTACAATATTCTGTTATTTATAGATTTTACACAACAAAATTAACGAGATATGTATGTAGACAATGTTTCATGAATAATGACGATCGCGTGTAATGAATACATAACTAATACAAATGTACTTACTAGTGTTGGGTATTAGTGCAGGCCCGTCTGAGTACCACCCACTCTCAGGTTTTTCTACAGACACACCCAACAGTACATCGCTGTGTTCCAATTTGACCCTTGACTGAGCTATTACAGGCTCAAGAGATAGTAGATTCCGTGGTTGGCAGCAAATTAACGTGAAAAGTGGATTATATTGCTTACTATGCCTATGTGCGAAGCTCCATCACAGCTTTATTTTCCCATTTATAATATTAGTCTGCAATGGAATCGGACCAAATTGTTTACACAATACACTAATGTATTAAAATCCAAAAAAAAAAAAAGAATTTGTACACGTCTATAGTTTAAATTAATCTACAAAAGGGAAGTCAATGTTTTACTGTTCTCTCACTTCCTGTATGTTTAATAAACAACTACGATTGTATCCCTTCAAGTCCCTACTACCATGCGTGTCTGTATCTAATTAGGAACAATACGTACATATACAAAACATACAGTGTTTTGTAGGGAACATAATGACTCAATGACAATAACAATGTTGCCATAGCAATTATACTAAGCAAACTACTTACTAAATTTGAATTTTTTATACTCGAATTTCAAATCTATTCCTTTTTCAAAAATTACATATGATCCTCTATTGAATTTTTAATGTCTATAGCTACTTCTTTCATGTATATGAAGACAAATGAGCGATTTATTTGACAGCTCTTTTGGGGTGCCATTTAGAGTTTCCTAGGCAAAAATGTTCTTTATTTCTTCGTTTTCTCGATCAAAATCAAAATATATTTAATCAAATGCTATTTTACAAGATAAATAAATCATTTTAAAGGTACCATCAAATCGTAATGTAGATTATTTCTCATTGACATAGATAATCATAACCATACACAATAACATATATATGTACTGTAAATCAATTAATACTATCTCCACGTGTTTAACATACATATTACTTTACTCAATATTCCAAAAATAATTAAAGATATATCGTTAGACATTGAATGAATTCTTTGACCATTTATGGGTCAAAGATTCCTATTTGTATAACTGTCATCTTATATACACCATACAATGCAGAATTCAAAATTGCTTCCCCAGTCTATAACTTTGACTCCACTTAAAAAATTTAGGCATATGATTTATACATACATAATAAATTCGAAACGCCAATAATTATTATTATTTTCTACGGAACGCAACCAATTTGACCTGACAAACTTACCTGAATTATTTTCATGTATTGTTTCACGCCACTTTCAGATATTACGATATCAAACGATTCAACGATTTCAATTTCGCTAAATGTAATACTTATAATAGCTGCGTTTCGTTTTTCACAAGCAATTTAAATAAGACTGTTGTCAGTATATCAAATTATTCAACAAAAAATAATCATAAATTTACTACCATTTTACCATGCTTCTCCAGTCCTGGTCGATAGAAACATACATTTGCAGAATTACGTCCGACACTTATACTTATTCGTTTCTACATTATGTTTTCCGTCACTGCCAATTAGTCATGTTTATATCATAAATTGAGCGCATACAAAAAATGGTGCTGGCTCGTGTGCTCTATTTACAAATTAAACCCATCCAATAAACTACAAAAATACCAATTCACTGAATAAAACTACGCAATATAATGACGGTAACAAACATTTATTTTAATAATCCCTTTCCTTAATCCCTTTAGAATTATTATATTTTAAGGCGAAACGACGTTTGGGTACGGCGCGCATTAGTTCTTATAAACCCAATATTTGTGAGGCTTAATTACAGTAAAGGACCACACAGGCAGATCCCGTGTCATTTATCTCGACCGATAGTTTTTACGAAATTGATATAACAAAAAATCGCTTGTGACTAGCAGAGGAATCACGTGAATTCATCCTAAATCCGGATTTGAGTAGTTTGTAAATAAAATTGGATGTATCGGTTTCCAGTAGTTTCTGTTAAGAGGTGGATATATGTATGAACGGCGTTGCATTTGCTCGATTAGGGCGTTACCTAAAATATGTTTTATTGCAAAAATAAGTCGAAGGTCCCCTTGGTATCGTATTATACAATATGCAGTCAAAGTCAAAGTCAAAAAATTTTATTCAATATAGAAGCGTTACACTTACTTATTGATTGTCATAACACGCGGGAAACAGCGGGAATTTGTTTTATTTCTCATTCTGCTTTAATTTACAAGTAATATACAACAATAACAGATTAATATATATATATATATATAAATATATATATATATATATATATATATATTTTAATTTGAAATAACCTGGAGGCGATCGTTTCATTCCCAAGGTGTGCAATCATTTAAAAAGTCATTGGTTGTGTAATATCCTTTAGCACACAAGCGTTCCTTAACGATTCTTTTAAGCAATCATTCACAATTGAATATTTTTAAACGTTTTCTGGGATCCTGTTGTAAAAGCGTATACATGGTCCCATAAAAAACTTACTAACCCTGTACTAAATCTGGTAATAGTGGTTGTAAGTTTATACTTGTTCCTGGTATTAACAGTGTGTACGTCAAAATTTCTGGGAAAATCTTTTTTTTACAGAATCAATAAAAAAAAATTGCGATAGCTAACATAGAAATAAAAAGCGAATAATTTCGTAAACAGTGTTTTTTGCTTATTTATTTCTATCTATAATTTACTTCTAATTATTTTCATTATTTTTTAACGATTTATAAATTAAAATTAATATTTTTAAGCGTTTTTCGATAAATATTACCGAGAAATAAGGTCACCAGGTCAATGTTATATACATCCAAGCCGTAATCTATTTAGGAATATTTCCTTATGATGTTTTCTTGTACCATTCCACATATATTGACTTAACTACTTGAAACTTTTTGTTGTGTTTTATGATAATTATAACTGTTTCAGATGCACTATTTTACCTTAAAAGTTAAAGCATCAAATGACTGAATGAAAATTATTTGCAGAATTAAAAACGAAGGTAATTAAAAATAATATGGTGTGCGCTCGCTTTGTGCACGCTACTAAACATAACTTTGATGCTGTATTTCATTTGTGAGGATGAGTGAACCAGTGCATTTACAATAGTTCCAATGAAAAAAAATGTATATTTATATAGTATATCAAAATAAATAAAATAACTTTGTATCTTTATAAAAGGTATGAAAGAGCAAAAAACTTCTAAAGTATTAACTGTGTCGTCGTTAAAAGTTATACCTTTATATTAGAGACGAACTGACTAAAAGTTTTCTAACTATGGTATTCGATCGTTAGATTTATTTTTATATTATGTCCCATAGTTAGATAGAGGTTATATGAACATGATACCCATAAAACTCCGTGTGAACAAAACAAATGCAAAAAAAAAAAAAAAAATTCGGTGCTAATTATTTGTAGAATAAAATTTTACTCATATTATCATATGATCACTGGAAAAGCACTTTGTAACATGGAGCTTCGCCCACGGTTTCATCGATAAAGAAACCCAATGATTTAACGATTTAGTTACACCCTCGTCTGGTATTAGCTTGAAAAAGATATCGATATAACAGAAATAACTTTTAAGGGGAGTTTTGTGACAACAACTTTGTTTTTTGCCTAAGCCCTAACGGAAACGTAAAAGTTGTTTTTTTTATTATATTGTTTTGAAAATAATATAATTCTTATTGTAGCTATATTCATAACAATAGTTCCTACACAAAAATATGTTATTTTAAAGTAAATAGTCAAAGTAATTTTGCCTGATATTGCAATTTATTTATAATATTTAGTATACTATATTTTTAAATTGGCTTTTATAAGCACTTTTGAAACGTATTTTATAGTATTTTATTTAATATAAAATCACCACCGGTTCAGAATGTAGATTCTTCCGAGAAGAAAGTAATAAATATATAAAATATCTTCGTAATTTTATTATAGAAACAAATACCTTGCCCCTGGAAAGACTAATGACTTTACGTAGTCATAAACTTCGCGTAATAAGCTTATCCTTAATTCTCGTCTATACAGTGATTTTCACTGATTCTCTTAAAATTATCAATACTGATGTAAATATATTGTGACGCAACTACCACTACAACAATAAACCTATTTTGTAAAAAATAATTCCGAAGGGGGTCCCGAGCTCCAAGATTATAAATGGTCTATTTATGAAGCTCTATTTTGTAAAATGAAAACTTTTTCAATATCTATAACATTACCCGAATATAGTATTCCATAAGACTATATTATGAAAATAACCAAAATATACAAGCCGAGCCGTATCAATATTATAAAGGAAGATAATTTATACATACTCAAAATAGAAAAGGACCTAAAACTGATCCCCGTGGAAGTGGCAAGATAATATTAGATATTTCATAAGCCAATTTAGTTAAAAATGATAATTACTCATTTAAAAACTTAGTATATACATATATAATAAAAAACATATATTTGGTAAACCTGTAAGTCTGTCTCCCCTATGTAATGTAGAGATTACTCAACCCTGCATAAGAAGAATTGCACACTTGCGTCAAAGAATATTCTTCAGAAAATATTGTACATACATGATACATACATACATGTTTGTGAAATGTATAGTCATTAAGACATTTTGTACCGTTAAAGGAACTGACAAAAATATTATACATTTTAACTCTATGCACATTGTAAGTAAAAATAAAATAGAATCATTCATTCGTTATACAAACTACAATACAGAGAGACTTCTGTCACTCGGGGATGACATATTTTGAATGTCTATATGTAACAATGTATAAGTTATCTACTCTTAAAACAGATAAAGGATTTACTTAAAAAATATGAGTCGATGTTCATAATATGATGATCACTATTACTAATTCCAGTGTTAATACCATCAATTATAACATACATAAAATATACCTACTGTTATAAAATTAAACACGTAATTCTGGTATATGCGTATATTTCGTATATCTCGGAAATGGCTGTAACGATTAAACGTTACGTTACGAAAAAACGTTACGTTCTACAAAAAAAATTATAACTAACCATCGATTGAAGCTCGTTCGCCAAGGTACTAAGAGTTTTATATTACCCTTGTAAAGATAAACTTCTCTGTGTGCCGGCTCAAACTGCTAATATCACTCCGAAAGTATCCAATTTACTTCCTGGTTTATTTCTCATAAGATTGATGATCAAGTTTGTCTGAAGATTGTCTCTGCAAGTGTGCGCGTTGCTTTTAAAGAATAATATACATCAGCGTCTTTGGCACTTAGGAATGTTTTCTTGGTTAAACCAAATGAATAAACTTTACATCTATTTTGGCCTTGGGCAAGCATTGAGTGAGTCTCGTTTCGTATTCTAGATAGTCATAAATATTTTTAATGGCGTCAATAGAAATAATTTATAAGGTGAAGTTAGTTATAATATATTATGTTAGCAAATCCAGGTTATAATGAACTCGTTATTTGAATAGAAGTTCTGGTTTCCTGGGATCATAGCCGAGCGGGCCCTTTTGTGGGCACATGTGTTAAGACATTGACCTTATCTCTTCAGGAAGACGACATTAAAAGCAGAATTTACGACAGAAAATAATGAAGTGGCAGAGCAGAATGTTCGTTTCTAATTTCAAATTATATGTCTAAAACGAAAATTATTAAATGAAAAAATTAATTTTCGTGGAGTTTTATGCGATGTTTCAAATGTTTAAAGTATGTTAACACAGGCTCTGACGCATCGATGAAATAGGAAATAAAAGAAAACTTAAATAACAGATAATATTTTACCATTTCTACAAAGAAACCGATTGTAACATCCGTCGCCATTACAGATAGGAAAGACGTCAGCAAGGCGAGACAGTAAAGATAACGTCAAGAATACCACAACTTACTACCGACTACTTGTTTTGACCAAACAAAAAGGGGGCTTTTTTGTCTCTATATAACAAACATGTCTACTACTAATTTTATAAAATACCCTTCATATTTCCTAATAAATTTCACTAATTATTAATGAAACCTTCCTAATTTCAATTTATTATTTATTTTATAATTTAAATTAGGTATAATTTTTGAAAATGCAATACTACTTAATAACATTGTATTGTTGTATCTACACGTGATTTCATATCAAGCCCAGGTATACATCCAGTGCATTGATATGCAACGGCCAACGACTTAAAAATAAAACCATAGTGGTTACCTTGCTCGGACGGCCAAAATCATCGGGTTGCTTGCGAATGCACCCGAACGGCAATCTTTACTCAACTCGGTCCGCCGCACTCGCCGCTCGTCTCCCGTCTCCCGCCCGCGAGCGCTCAGTACGGAGGTGTCCGCGGGCGAGGCGGCACGTGCGGTGCACGCCTCGCTTCATTGTATTGTTTTGGCAGTGTACACCATTGTTTTATTCCATCCGAATGTAATCAATGCGAAATTTGAGTGTAATACGAAGCCTGCATTATTTGTTTAGATATTGCTGAATTGTGCAACGACAATAAAGTTCTTATCTACGCGGATAAGTAGACGGTGGCTTATTGACAAGTGAAACTCTGATCGTCCCATTCATAAAGGACAGTTTGTGTTTTGTTGTTGAACCGTAAATGTGCAGTGATCTTTGCTGTTAATAATAGCATGCAAATCAATAACCAAGTGGATACCCAACTCCAAGCTGCGAAGTGCTCTTGCCGTGCGGTTTATAACACGGTTGAATATTGATTGGTCCAACCGGGATCACTGGAAACTGTCGTCCCGTTACGGTAAGTAAACAAAAGGACCTGAATCAGAGAATTATAATTTGCTAATGCCTTAAAAACAAATACATATTCGTTCTAAAAATAATATAATTCTTCCTTAAAATAAACTTGGGTAGGTAAGTCACCGCAGAAAATATACATAAACGCAATGTTATGATTAATCATTTTAAACAAATATTGATTATTGTCACCACTGATGATTTCACAAAGATGTTTTTCCTTTAATACAAAACATTTCCACGAATATGAATAATAGCGGCATATTTTAAAATTATTTATTATCTTTTCACTTTTTTTAACTCCCGTTTTATAATGAGATTGCATTTAGTGCGACAGTTTTAAAGTAGTAGCTTTTCAACAAGATACAAAAATAACATCATCCGCCCACTACAAACTGCAAGCCCGACATTTCCCTCCACTTCCATGATGTTTTCCTCAATTTTCTTTTCCAGGTCAACTTTACGTGACCTCTTTTCCAATGACCTTGTAAATACAAGTAAAAAAATCAAGAATAAATCATCATATTGTATAAAAAATATGTTTATACGACTGGTCGAATGCTAATGAGGTAGCTCTAACCAGTTGTGAGAAAAAATTATGAAAAAAAAGCGTAACTGTGTATTATTATTAAAAAAAACATTTCATCAGTTATAATAAAAATTGATTTCTTCAAACTTGGCCAAGAGTGAGGTTAATATTATTACTAAGCAAAATACCACGTAAACACGGTAAACATGACTTAATAACAATTAACGAATATAAAATGAATGGAATAATACTGAATATGAATTAATATAAAAAAACCATACTTCGTTAGTTCTTGAATCTATTGAGAGGCATTCAAGTAAAACTAATTGCCCTCAAATTTGTCTGTCAGTTTTAACAACCCCTATGACAAATAGTTGAATGTCGCCTAATGAGAACTTGCGAGTAATCAATAGCTGATAATCCCTTAAACCGCAATCCAAACCGGATTTAACTTGAATTATTTCAATGCGATGAAACTTGTATGATTACGTAATATGTCGAAAAATAATAATGACGTCGAAACTAAAAGGTTGTCTGCAACATTATATTTCTCGACAAATTAATATTACTGTTTGAAAAATTGTTTACAATATCCATTTATTTAACTAAAATTATCAGAATTTATAGTCAAATGCGGTAAATTTTGCTCTGTACAATGCACAATTTACTGTACAAACTCATTAAATATTTTAATTAATATATTTCTAACGTATTAAATCACAATCTATATGGACATTTTATATGAGTAATTAATTAAACACGGCGCATTTCATACACTATGATAAAAGTCTACGTCATCATCAGTTAACAAATGTAATACGGTAATGATATAATATGATACGGTTGTAATTATATTAAAAATTACGTAATTAATAAAAATGTTTTAATGTATATAGTTCAATCAAAACATTATTGATTATTATTTTATTATATATTATATTTATAAGGAAAGAAGAAATAACTTTATTTTTTAATTATTTTTTTATTTAAAATATCTATATATTTTAGGCATTAGGCAAATGACAAGTACCAAATGGTGGTCCACTAACTATCGCTGTCTTACCATATTGGCACTGTAAGAAATATTACCCAACTATAGCATCTTCAATGTGCCAATACCTTTTACACTAAGATGCCAGGTCCCTTCTGCTTATATTTACACTGGCTCACTCACCCTTCAAACCTGAACACAACAATACTAAGTATTAGCGTCTTGCGGTACAATATGTGATGAATGGGTGGTACCTAGTTGGTACCCAGACGGGCTTGCACAAAGCTCTACCACCAAGAAGATAGATAATTTTAAAAACAAAATTGTGTACTTAATTAGTACATATATGTCTTAAGATCAGTTTTATTTAAGTATAGAAGAAGACCCTCTTGATATATAACTCGAACAATGGCATTGTAATCCCAACATATTGCAGGTAGAAATCGAAAAGGTTAAGGTTATGACATAGCTATCTAATAATATATGTGAGCTGCCATGCAATAAAGCTTAATTAAACATATTAGGTTTTTATTAGTGATCGAAGCATATTAGGCACATTAATTAATCGATAAAACTATTATTAACGTAATTGTATTAAATTGATATGCCTATGTATATATTAATCTATTAGGTCCCTACATATGAAATTGGCGTTTTGTACGGGAGAAATATAAAGTCTTTTTTTTTTTGTAAAATTAATTTAATTAATCAAAGTATGCACCGTTGTTATCTATGCACTTTTGCAATGTCATAGGTAGTTCATTGATCCCTTTACTAAAAAAAACCATGGGAGCGAGAATCAATAAACTCTTTGAAGGCGGTTTGGACTGCCGCATCGGAGTTGAATTTTTTTCCTTGTAAGAAGTTGTCCAAATTCCAGAAAAAATGGTAATTTGTTGGAGCAAGGTCCGGGGAATACGGTGGATGTCGTAGACATTCCAATTGTAACTCATCTAACTTAGTGGTTGTTTGTTGTGCCAGTCGACGCGTGTTTGCAAGTTCGGTTCACTCAATTCATCGTTCAAGTTTTTTTACTTTCCCGATTTGCTTCAAGTGGATTAATACAGTTTTATCACTTACCCCGAAGCCTGCAGCTATCTCTGAAGTGCTTTGTGATAGATCCGCTTCCACAATAGCCTTTAATTCTTCATTTTCGACTTTGCTCTCCGGCCGTCCACGGGGTTGGTTCTGAAGGTCGAAATTTCCAGAACGAAACGTTGAAACCAAAATTGTACCGTGCTTTATTTTGCGACACCAGCGCCGTACACATCATTAATCCTTCGAGCTGTTTCTACAGCACTGGTACGGTACTGCCACGGTAGAACTCGTACTCGTAAATATACCGATATTTCATGTTTTCCATTGTGCGATAATAAGCGACGCCAAAGAAAAAAATAATGAGGAAAAAACAAATGAATGACTGTTTTCATAACTCAAAATGTACCAGCTACATGAATCTATAAATTTGAATTTGGAATTCTTAACCAAAGAGGAGATATTTCAGATCAAAGTGGTCAGTACGACAAAACGCTAATTTCATATGTAGGACCTAATAATATGTTGATCTTGAATTATATACATTTAATATGTAAAATTATAAAATAATATTGATAAGGTAACGTAATAGCGCGTAATTGTTTGTTACATGTTACACTAACGGTAATGAAATATTTTTTATCTGATTGTGATAAAATCTATATTCAAAAAACGTATTACGTATACGTTTTCTTTACGGATGATAGAATGATCGTTTTTTTATACATATATATTATATAAAAAACGTTTTATTCAAAGTTGTGTCTCATCTATGTAACGTACAGGAACGAGAAAAGAATCGTTGCTCATATCTATAAAAATGATAGGTAATTGACGTACAATAACGATTCGTTAAATAAAGACCTACCTTAAGGCTTGTTAAAATTTATTGTTATGGATACTACCCTAAATGTTTGTGAGATTTATTTCCCTCCTATACAAAAGTCCCCACTCAACAATCCTTTGTGTAAGAAGTCTGGAAGCGCAATTGCTAAACACACCTGACCGCAAAGAGGAGGGAACAACCAGTTTCGCCACCTGCCCGCAGGCTCACTGCAAATTCAAGATGTGAAATTAAAAAATCATGCAAAAAATTTATAATGTCTTAATTTTACTAACAATTAAAACCTGGCCTTAAGATGGTAAAATTTTAGAGGTGCTGAAATTTTGACGTTAACTGAAATTCAAATAGATTGGGTTTTCCCTAGACTTTTTAAAGCTTAAATTTCTGAGTCAATTCTGATTCAAAGATTAAAAAATAAAATATAAAGTACATTCAAACATAGCGGATTATCATATAAAAAGGGAGGAATATACAGGACAACTTCCAAAACCTAAATCCATCTTACCAATATAACAAACGATATTATTCTCATTAAAAACTGTACAATGACTTTAATGATAGTTATGTGAAAGGAAAATGCGATCAAATAAGCAATTGATTATGCGATGTACAATTATAGCTCTCATGAAGCAGGCTGTTAATTCGCTCGCTACACTTTCATACAAGGCACTCACAACAGTAACCTCGACGTTATTCTATTGTCTTTATAGTCGATGCTTGCTTTCTACAATGACTGGAAACTTGAAGAAACGGTAACGTATCAATATCCTCTTCCGAGTTGTGAGAAAGTGTCGAATGAGTTACGAAATAATTTCTATGAAGTCATCGATTTTCATAATATTCCATAAATGGTTGCGTAATTATTTAATTTAAACTACATTGTATTATTTGCCTTCGTTAAAGATACCGTGTTGTGAAACGTTCCGTGTTGTGAATTAACAATGAAATAAATCAGCCATTTCTATAGGAACTTACCCAAGTTTTGAATTTATTGTTACAGAATAATCCTTAGCTATGAGGCACTATAGTGTAAGATTCAAACAATAGCGACTTTACTTATAAATATTAGTTAATTGCTGATTATACTGTGTCTTCTTTTTTCGAATGTCAAATCAATAATGACAGAAAGAGAGAAATCAATGTTTAGCTAAACACCGCTTTACAATCTTTATAAAAAAGCTGTTATTGTAGACCTAACTATAAACAACTTTTTATAGAAAACAATACAAAAAAATCCATACGAATGGATGATATCGTCAAATGATATAAGATGATCAGTCTTTGTACATTGTGGTATAATTATATTAAACACATTATCTCTGTTGAACGAACTCAATTATCTTTCATCTTTTTATGCTTTATGTATTTAAACATTTCCTTTATATCGACTTAGTAACATTTATCTTATTTCAGTAATAACAAGAACAATGTGTCATCAATTCTACATAAATATATACTTGTATATAACTACTCACTGTTAACGAGCAAAGGTTATGCATTTTATTATTTCGTTAGTATTTTAATCGTTTGACATTTTGAAAGATTAATGTTGATGTTATTTGCCTTGTCTGCAGAATCATGTATATGAACAAAACTAAAACTATTGAAAATATCATTTCAATCTATATGCACATACTTTATGTAATAATTTAGTATTTTTAAAAACTGCAATAAAATGTTGTTTGTTAAGAATTTAATGTTGTACAAGTTACATTATAAGTTACGACTTATTTAACATTAGTTTAACTACGAAAATATATAAATATTACACTAATGAAATATAAGGTTATTCTTTTAAATAATCTCTATTAACGTTCAAAATTTTAACATACTACCTTTTGTACTAATAACGATATATTATTCTTGAATCATCCCAATTTTGAATGTAATCCCAAAGACTGCATTGTGGTTGGAAATTCCAGAGAACCCGTGATTCATCAACGCAGTCCATTATCCGTCACCTTAATTATTATCTTAACTTAAAAAGTAATAAATTTAAGCAAACGTTAATGTATTCTTCAAGGAATATTTTTGGAATATTAACTTAAAAACTAACTTTAAAAAGAAAACGGGTTTTAAATTTCGAATTGATTGATTCTTCACCGTAGTGACTATATTATAGTAAAATATTAAAAAAAAACCATAACTTTACAATTTCAGCTGTCAGTCCACAGCATAATATAGAAATAAGTTTAAAGAGTATTAAAAATTATCGGCTTTGCAATGTTGTTTAGCGATTAAATTATGTTATGTTTTATATGTATATGCTTTTTTCGAATGTCAAATAAATGATGACAAAAAGAGAGTAACCAGTGTTCTATTAAACAAAGTTTATAAGTAAGATCGAGCTTTCTTAGTTACTCAAAATAACATAACCGTTGGCGGTGCTCGTTTACGATGTCGAAGAATAACGATATCTGTGACCTTAATCTAATTTACTTTGAATTTGTTATTTATAAAATACATTATGATGCAAACATTAAAAGTGTTCTTCACACTTCTGATTCGGTCTACCTGCAAGGTTTTTCTGATGATAAACACAAGGCTACCGAAATAGTAAGTTTTTTTTCTTTGTATATATATTATTTACTTTTCTGAAATTGTAATTATTTCGTTATATCACATACTCTTTATTACTTTTTCTTCTATTTAAATAATTTTCAAGAATTATAACTGGTGATGGGCACGGTAACCTCACAATGACGATGACATCATCACGGATACTATCCTATCCCACAAAGATCAATTGTCATCAACGAGGAAGACAACTGACAAAATAAAATGAAGACAAAACACAAAAAATAATAATTGTAATCCAAAAATTTTAATTGTTATTGTGTCTGCAGGCACATGAACAACCAAAACTCAAAAATTATAGAAAGATACACCAAACGCAAAGACGACACGTCTACGAAGTCTACAGGGAAACATTAAATATAAAATACAAGTTTAACAGTATTATGTCTATTTTCGTTATCGCTATTTTCGTATTCGAGTAAGTGTATTTACTTGCGTCAAATGATTCGTTTTTGTGTAACGGAACATTTTAAAATCTAGCATTTTATACCGTTAATAAGTACAATCACGCTGTGAAAACTTATTTTTCATTAATTTCTCATGTAAAAATAACTTAATTATTTTAAATATTTTCGATTAACTTTTAAAGTTGCATGCATACAATACAGGGCTCAGACAAGTTGCATTCGTTTTCTTATGCTTTCGAATTTAATTATCAAAATAGGTATTTGACATAATTTTGCATGAAAACCTATCAAGTAACCCTTTGGAAGCAATGATAAACTAATTAATCGTTTAAATTTAAAAACCGTTATCATTTTAAATTTCTCAAAGATTTAAGTGTATTCTTCAAATCGTAGTCAATCGGTAACCGACGTACAAACTCGCTCTGGGACAGTGTAACTAAGACTACAGCAGTATTTAAAAAACTATCAGTGATACAAAGTGCACCCAAAAAAAAATTGAACTTATCGCTTCTAGCGATCTGTTATCATTTTGTAAAAGATCTTTAAAAGAAACCTTTCTGTTTAAAATTATAGAATAAGAAGGCGGACGAGCATATGGGCCACCTGATGATAAGTGGTCACCAACGCCCATAGACATTAGTATTGTAAGAAATGTTAACCATCGCTTCCATAACCAATGCGCCACCAACCTTGGGAACTAAGATGTTATCTCCCTTGTGCCTGTAATTACACTGGCTCACTCACCCTTCAAACCGGAACACAACAATACCAAGTATTGCTGTTTTGCGGTAGAATATCTGATTAGTGGGTGGTACCTACCTAGACGAGCTTGCATAAAACTCTACCACCAGTGAACAGAACTCTACCACCAGTATTCACTAACATTAAACACTTCTATTTCATTGAAGTAAAGATTTACATATATAAACTTTTTTATTTCCAAATTAAATTTTTCGATTTTGTTTGACTCACGTGAACTGAGTTCCAACGCGCTCTTTTTTATCGAAATTAATATCCTATTTAAAACCCATAAATATACGTGAACGATACTATTTATCTTTCTTTTAAAATCTATTTCTATTTAGCAGTAAATATATTTAATAAGGCGACGTAATAATGATAGACATGTTTATAAATTGAACGTCTGTTACATGATACATATTTAAAGTGACCATCTAAACCGTAACCGGACGAAAAATTACTTATATAATTAGGCCGTGTTCCTACGCAGTAGCCCACGCTTCTTTATTATAAGGCATACCATTATAAGAGCTACTTGTAATGTCGCTTCGATAGATCATACATATTAACATGATAATGTGATGGTGCGTCAGGCAAATTTTCACTGCTTATAAATTTTATTTATTTTTCATATGGTTATTGATAGCTCACATGAGTTATTACATGAGTTAATATATACATATATATTCTTTAGTTTATAGTGTGACGTCAAATATTTTTTTCGTGTCATTTCATAAATATACTAGCTTCCCGTCCTAACTGCGTAGAGGTGCAATAAGTTTTTTTTTTGTTCAAAACTACCTAGTTCACTTTAAACCACTTGAAACACACATTTTTTATCAAAATCGGTCCAGCCATTTAGAAGGTGTTCAGTGAAATGCACACGCACAGATTAATTATATACTTAAATATATACCGATTTTGTTTTATTTTAAAAAGCTAATTTTGTATTCATAGTCGGTCCCTGAATCGTGTTAAATTTATATAATATATAGTCATCGAATTTATATATCCGAATAAATTGTATACTCTACCTCAGTAACGCTGTGTGGGCGATTGAGTTACTCGTTAAATTAAATTTCACTAATCAACAGACAGCAACGAAACTGAAACTTAATACATGATGAGCAAATATTCACGAACGAACGAACTTGCATACTCATTAAAAACAGACGTATTGTATAACTGGCTAGCGCTTTATACACGGTTTCGCTCGCGTGCGTCTTAACTCAGAATTGCTAAATACCAATTTCCATTGCTCTTTCTTTCAAAATGAAGGAATTTCCTTAGGGGTTAAATTTTTAAATATCGCCTACTGTGTGAAAGTGTTCTTTTTGCAAATGCATCCAATTTTTCAAGGTGCTAACCCCAGCACAGCTCAAACTATTGGTATAATATATATAAAGAAACATTTTAAAATCTAGCATTTTATAACGTTAATAAGTACAATCACGCTGTGAAAACTTATTTTTCATTAATTTCTCATGTAAAAATACTTAAATATTTTAAATTAAATATTTTGGTTAACTTTTTATAGATGCATGCATACAATACAGGGCTCAGACAAGTTGCATTCGTTTTCTAATGCTTTCGAATTTAATTATTAAAATAGTTATTTGATATAATTTTGCATGAAAACCAATCAAGTAACCCTTTGGAAGCAATGAAACTAATTAACCGTTTAAATTTAAAAACCGTTATCATTTTCAATTTCTCAAAGATTTTAGTGTATTTATATGTATATTTATAGATTTAAAACTAATAAGCGTTTACTTTAATGTATATTTTAATATTGATAATAATTCGGCATAAAGACCCAAAATATTAATTCATTGATTTTACCGTTAGTAAAGTGAAAAAACATTTTATATTTAAAGACGAAATAATTGTTACATTGCAATACACATACATTCCTCGCTCCACCGACCCTTTTTGAATCAATTGAGTCGTTGAATTTAATTTACTGCTTCAGTATGTAGATTCCAACGAGAAGAACCGCGGTAGTTAAACTTCCACAAAACAAAATACAATTATATATGTTAATAAAATAATCTATATTCGTTTACTTTATGCTAAAATCTTTTCCATTAAATTTGCTAATGGTTCCGCTCACCTTTATTTCGTATTTATTTCATTTAATACATCAATGTCGAAAATGTATTTTTAGATACCAGCGAATCATGTTCACTCGTACGAAACGAACCGTACGAGTGAGTGACGTCAGTGACATTATATGCAGATTTCTTATAGAATAATAAATATTAAGTAAAAAAAAAGGTAATAAGTTGTGTTTAGCGTGGATAGCGTCTGTGTCAGAAGAATCAACAGGAAAAATTCATATTTAATGTATGACCTCTAGGAAAAAATATCGCTTTAAGATATCACCTTTTAAAATCCTACCCGAGTAAATCATGTAATGAATCATAATCTAGCATATATACAAATATACAACTATTATAAAAAGTAAAAAACAAGATGACCCAATAGCTGGATAACGTGAATCGAAACGAAAGACCCCAGATTCAAACCCAAGCAAGCACTCTGGTTCATTTAGTATAACAATTATCAGGCAACCGTAAATGATCAAATAGAATAAAGTATATACAATATAAGCTTCAATACATTTTTTTAAAAAATAAATGCCAACTAAATTACATAAATGATTTATTTTTTACAAAATAGCTTTGTATTGTAGTCCATATGGATTTACATAATTAAAAAAAAAGTTAATATACTTTGACACAGTTATCAGGCAACTGTAAATTTGCCACAATACAATAAAGCAGTTAACAGTATTAGCTCAATTGGTCACGTATCGGGCACAGCGGTAGGCGGAATTTAAAATTTATTTACAAATATGTTTAAAAAAAAAATAATTAAATGATGTCCATTACATTTACATTACATTTATTCCCTATACAAAATATTTTTAATAGGAGCCCGTCCATCATTTGGGATGAAAAGTTTGTTTTTATATAAAATTTAAAACACCGCGGCCATCATTGACTGCCATTTGCACATATACATATATACTACCAGTTTCCCTCCGCGCGTGAGGGGGCAGTATTAGGTACTCTATGTACTTTTCTGTACTCGTTACAACGTATATACAAAATAAATACATGATAATCGGTTGAGTATTTCAGACGTGAAAGCGTAACAAACAAACAAACAACAATTTGCATTCGCATTTATATATAAGAACGCTGAATGATATATTGCACATCTAGCAGCGACTAACAACAAAGTTAATAATATAAAATCTTTCTCCACATAAAAACTACATAATACATAAAAAATTGTGTGTGTGTGTGTGTGTGAAAATCTCAAACAGATAAACCAACATTTTTTATATTAATATGATGACCTGTAAAATTCTTTTTTATATGCACAGGTGACCGAAATAATCTTTTGTATAAACCTACTATAACCAAGAGCGCCGCTAGCTTGAGCCAACTAAAAGTATTTTTGGTGTCAGTAGGTTATAACTTACCTTCTATGCGCGGAAACATACTTTGGTTTAACTAATCGCAATACTAAAAGGACCTAACTGACCGATCAATGCCAACGGTCAGGTCTAACCGCTTAACCTGCAATCTTATTAAATTTTTATTTATTTATTACGTTTCTAATACACAAGATGAAAAAAAAATTGTTACTAATAAAACAAAATTAAAATTAATGTATTCTGAGTTTTATGTATAGAGCAATTCAGTCTTGCTGACAATATCTTATGCTTTTATTATTCATTTGAGTACCAATCATCGTGTAAATTGAATTTTCATCAAAATTGAAAATTCACCTAAAATTAAACTCGATAGTAGCCTTTGATAGTCGAGAGCCCTTGTGAATTTGGGCTTCGTAATAAATTCGGCCGAACTGCGCCAAATTTCGCCAAGAGGTCACACTATAAAACCTTTTTATTATGAACATTGCAAACTATATGAACCATTGGATAAAATATTTTTAGCAATTTTAAAGGCTAAATATACACACCAAGTTTACGTAAGAACAAAGGACAAACAAAGGGGACATCCAGACAGGATATCCATTACAATGCATGCTTATAAATATTTGATATGTACACTTAAATCTAAGATTTTGTTTGGAATTTTTATATCACATTTGGCTTTTTTATTACCTAATTCTATTATAACGTATCTGCCTTTATACATTTATTTGGAATAATATTTAAATATAATTCTACAAGAAACTAAAGAATAAGAAAATGTGATGTAGATTACAATATTATTTTGATATTGTCTGCTAAGAAAAAATAACTTGAATACTGATCGTGTGTGTTTATTTATTTCTTTATTTACTTTCAATGTTCGATTTTATGGAGGACGTAACAATTGGAAAGGAAAGAGTATATAAAATAATATTTATTTCAGTCATAAAATATGCCTTTGGGAACGTTAAATGATTTTCCGCGAGCGGAACTCATAGGCAATTTCTAGTGTATGATACACTAGAAATATATATATCTTCTCTTTCGACTTATCAGATAATACCTTGTAACATAACTACTTATATAATCTATTATCTTGCGAAACATATCGAAAAACAAGGCGATAATTGTTTTTCAATTTACAACTTTCTATTCGCTACCTTTACCTCATACACGTCCGTTCTTATTTATTGGTTCTAGAACTTTTATTTGATTATAGTCTGTTTTATATAATCATCTCGATAGATTATGGGAGGGTAAAAGTGTAATAAAGGTTTGATGTAATTTTTGGAAAGTGTAATAAAATTTATCAAGGAAAGATCTTAAACCTACGTTTTCCTATATAATCTCATATAATATTCTACGAAAGCTCTGACTCAAACGTCGTTAATTTGATCGTTAAGAAGAAAAACATACAGATATTATCATTTACCTGTGTTAAGTTAACGTTTTGTCATTTGTTTAACAAAGGAACATGTTTGACACAACATTACTTAAATCAGGTAGTAAGTTAAGTAGATGGGTGTTCAACGTACGTTGTTATTCTCAATATAAGAAATCTAAATGAGGCCAAAGTGATGTACGAGTAAATATGTGTATAATTATTCAGAAAATGTTATCAAAACGACTAAGATTGAAAAACAATAAAATCAAGCAAAGAAAATTTCAACAGTCAACATTTTAATAAAATAAATTTGTTAACATTTGTTAATTATTGGCAAAAAAATATATACGAATGATGTGTCCATCAGCTAAGACATCTCGAGTCAGAAGTGCTCGAGAAACAAAACGTGAACTTGACAGCTCGATTTGACGTATCCTTTCCTAAGATTGTCAGTTTCAATAATCTAAACATTTTATTAAGGTAATTTTTAAATGAATAATCACGCATATAAAACAAAATATATTTAAATAATAATAATTACATCATATTTCAATCATAAAATTGAACTTTATATAATCTTTGTTTTTTTACTCAACATTACACAATATTGCTGGAAAAGTGTATATGTTGAAGATACGTTATATTTTTGTACATACAAAAGCTCACAACGTACGTTAAATACGTACAAATAAAACCGTATTTGTACGTAGTGTTGCAAGTCAATATAAAACTAAGATTTATATGATAGGTATAAAACTAAGATTTACATATAAGGAATAACTTATATTATATGCAACCTAAATGTCAATTTGATGATGTTTTTTTATCTAATATCTGTATGCTGACGTTGATCAAACTAATGGACAGGACGAAATAATGAACAGATGTCCATATTAAGTTGCCTTTCCTGACTAATTAGTGTGTCAGTCACGTTGCTATGGGAAAGACGTGTAATTAATAAAAGTTAACTGTCGTTGGAACGTTCACTCACATAGGCGTGGGTTTGAGAAGAAATATAAATAATCCTGTATTACTATATCATTAAAAGTTAATGAACAAACTTATAATACTCATTGTTTATTCTTATGAATTTTGAATTTGGAAACGAAGAGTTCGATGTTTTACTCAAGCTTCAAAACACTAAATAAAATTTGGTATTGAAAACTGATTAAAAAATTTATAGCATTCTCTCTTATTTACAATAATAACACGTCTATTATTATGTTTATTTTGCACAAAAACTCGAAAGGTCGATGTAACGTTCGCTGGTAATCGTAAAATTAATTAACATTCAGTTGCATACTCTAAGAGTCACGTCCACACTCGTGTGGTCGACGAGACCAGACTCCATTATGTACTTCCATTCACGAATGCTCGTTAAATAAGGTATTTACGAGTATTGCAAAGGATTAAATTGCACGCAATGTGGTTAACACATGCGATCACTTTCAAACTAACCTAATACAATTGTCAAAACTTATTTATTATTCGTCTTATGTAAAAAGAGCGCTTTGTTATTGTCCGTCATTGGTGTCGTGACCAAGAGAAATTCCATAATTGTACTCTATCTTGAAGGAGACATACCCAATATAATTGTTTCGACCATTAACATTCCAATTGTAACCGCTTGCATACTTACTCGAGTGGTTGGAGTTATAGAGAGTACCTGAGAATAGTAAAATTTTCATATTAATTTCATGTTCCAAAATTAAATACAGTCCTTTGCTGAAATCTCTCCAGCTATGTAAATGTCGAAATCTTGTTTGCGCTTGCTTATTAATTTAAATTTAAAACATTTTACATCGTTCCAATTTATTTTACTGGTTACTTTTATTATTATTATTTTCAAAGTTAAGGCAAAAGAAACAAAATAGGATGACACGTGTTAGATTTAATAAGAATATGTGATATATATTTTTAAATCTTTGGAAGATATCATCCCAACACAATAGCTTTGTGAAAAGCCGATAATGGAATTCATGAGGGAAACCGACGCCACGCTCCACCCATTCATGTGTCAACGGCTCGCTTAGAAACAAGAGGTTATCGATCTAAAAATATGAAAGCTTTCCTCCTGGCATTGTCTTAAACGACCGAGTTAGGAGGTTGAAGTACGTTGAACGTGTTCGAGTAGCAGCAGTTCGGATTTCTTACTACCGTCCATACAATTGTATGTTACCTCATTATTCATGGTTAAGGTTTTTTTGAAACCCTTACTTCAATTGTACAATATTTTACAGTATTTCTATTATAAATAAACCAGATGCACATATTTCCTGTCCTGTGGAACATTAAAACCTCCTTTGATACAGTTACGCTAAAAATAAAAAAGACAAAGCTAACATGAAATTAGTATATCTTTATATCACCTTTATATTCTTGTTTCTCTGAAAATATTTAGGGAATTAAGGTATTGACATTGGGCTTGTTTAAATCGGGATTGACGAGGGTAGATATTTATAGCGTCAAACCCACTAAGACTCGACCGCAGACGACCTTAGCCTATCGCCAGTATGAATTTTAAGACAGAAACATGAATGACTTGGCTTTGAGGAATTTACATTATATCGCCAAGATCATAAGACGTTTGACGACAGCGGTATATGGGCGGATCTGACAACATTGCTTACGGCAACCGGCCAAGAATTCTAACGTTTTATTAAGACATGACGTCTCATTATTAGAACTGTAAGAATATTCTATTTCCAATTGACAAAAAGCAATTATAATCATTACAATTAAATACTAAAAGACAGAATTACACTTAACTTTAAAGTAAAATTCAATTTCCATACAAAAACAAATATTACTAAATGTTGTTTGTCCGTACTAATACATTCAATTATGTACTACAGTAATGAAAGGGCTTAACAGTTATTGTGCTTCCTTATAGCTTCGTGTTATTTAAAAGTAACTTTAATAAAATGTACATAGGAATTAAATTGCTTTATGAATGTTAAAGATTTATTACTTTTGACTTCGAAACGGCACTCTTATTTTGCCATGGAATCGCGTAATAGCGTGAGATTACGCTGCGTTCCTTGAAGATAGACTCTCAGCATAATCGTTACGTTCGTATCAGATAGTTGGCACGTGTGAAGTGTAATTAGTCATGGATAACTCGGCTTCAATCATCGTAACTCTCATCCGTGATTACACAGTTCTAGTCATACTTATCTTATAAAAGTTTATATTATTATTGCATACAAATATTTCTTATTGATATAATCATTTCTTATTTACGTTCTACCAGCTTGGAGTAATTAATTTATTTAGTTATGAAACATATATCACTGAATGAAAGTATGATTTCGAAATAGAAATCATATAGTTAGATCGATTAGTATCGTTACAAATAAAATTAAATTACAATTTTTATAGTAAAGAATTTTTGAAAGGAATATTGATAGAATTGTCATTTTTTTTTTGTTTTACTTTTTGTTATACTTGCAATTTTTCATATTAAATCTTGGGTAGATCCAGTTATGAATACTTATGTATATATCTCAAATCTGACATTGTAACCAGTTATTGCACATCAATCATACGTTACCACTGAGGCTTCTCATTATTTCGAAACCGGAATCAACGTCTGTTGGACACCGCATTCATTTAGAACCTTAACAATACTTTGACAATGAGATAAATTTATAAAATAATAAACAAACACATTTAATGAAAACAAGGAACACTCTTTTACCAAGAGATAATCACCAAACAGAGATATAAAAGTTATTTTTGTATGAAGACGACATACTATTTATTGCTTTGACCGTATTTGATTTCAAAACCAGTTTGAGAATATTTGGAAGGCAGTGCAAATATTTTTATTACTTCAATATTTTCCAATTTTAACTTTTCCAACGTTTTCTGACTGTAAATAATGACATACATTTTTGTTTCGAATTTCCACAGACATTTTGTCCGTGCCTTTGTTGTATTTTTTCTATTGTTTTGATTTTTATTATTTTTGCTGCATCTGTTTAGTTCCAGGCAGTTACAATCTAGATTACATCAAAATATATATTAATTATAGTAACCGCAATGTTGAATTATGATTGAACGATTATTATATAACATATAATATATATAATTATTATTATATATTTATATAACTGTAAAATTAGCATTCAAAAGTAAAAACCTACTTGAATAACATATATTTTAATTTGATTTGTTGCTTTCAATACTAGAAATATTTATTTAACCAAGATACTGATCCCCTCACACTGGCGAAAAGAACCCTTTTATGGTTGCTACAGTAGAGCAGTTCTACAATAATGTTGTAATAAATATAAAATAGCCTGATAAAACCACCAATCGGATACACGTTGGCTTTCAAACAACCGCACTCACCTACCGCTAATCCAAACATTTCCTTTAATCCTACATAGCAGGCAACAGGCAACAGTTTCATCCCGCCATGACCTACTTTCGAATTCAACCCTCTGATGTCAATGTTTATTGATTTTCTTGGTTTGCTCCGCTTCCTCTCTCATATTAAATATATTATTTATATAATATTTTATATAAAAAATAGCTTAATTTATTAAAAGACATACGCGTGAAATGATATAAATCTGAAAAATAGTTTTTGATCTTATATTTTACTTTATCTTTTAAATTTAATTGTTTGTAATTTTTTTATTAGTAATTGCTTATCTCGCTGGCAACAAATGTATTTAGTATTTAATAATGCGAATTTAGTATGAATATATAGGTAGCATCTCCTTCTACTCTTCTATTCCTCTACCTTCCATCTCTACTTTAGACATATCTTATTGTGAAATAATTTAAAAGATTTTAGGTAAATTTTCGTGGAGACTTATGTATGTCTAATGACTTATGTATATAACGAATAATGATCTATGTATTTAGATATATTTAGGTTTCTTATACGCGGCGCCGCAGCCATACCGGCGCCGGACCGCAAATTTATGTTTATGATTAAAAACCGCATCGCTGCCGCACCGCAACATTTGTTTACATATTTTTTTCCATTACATTAATATTGTTTGACGTCAGAATAGTCTCCTAAGCCGTCGATCGGATAAGCATCTCTTACATTTTTTATGCTCATCCATATATATTCTGTAAGTCTTCGTAATATCTTATCTCTTAACAAAGAACATGAATTTCAGTCATCTGAAATTCAATCTTTTATTACAACTTAAAACACGACATACCTATTACCGTCTGTTACGTTATTTTGTTGTCGTCAATATTTGTCGATGAACTAATCTGTAAGTAAAGTAAAGTAACCTATTTAATTTTCCTGTTTTTGCTAAATATATGGCATAACATTGTAACTTTGTTGAGAATTTTTTTTTTATAGAATAGGAAGGCGGACGAGCATATGGGCCACTTGATGGTAAGTGGTCACCAACGCCCTTAGACATTGGCATTCTAAGAAATGTCAACCATCGCTTATATAGCCAATACGCCACCAACCTTGGGAACTAAGATTGTATGTCCCTTGTGCCGGTAATTACACTGACTTACTCATCCTTCAAACCGGAACACAACAATATCAAGTACTGCTGTCTTGCGGTAGAATATCTGATGAGTGGGTGGTACCTAGCCAGACGAGCTTGCACAAAGCCCAAAGCTGGCACATTTACAATTGATTACATAGACAATTTGTGGTAAAGCGAATATGATGAGAATATTGCTTGTTTGATTTCGTTCTGACTGCAGTCACTCGGTAATCGATCGTTTATATTTATGAAAAGACTATAAGAACTTCAGCTCTTAGAATATCTATAATTAAATGCACGATAAATATACGAGAATATATTTTCTTTCCACATGTAGACATATACCTTATATGTAATAAAATCTTGCTTACTGCTAATCTTGTTAAAAAGCAGTTAAGTACTCTCGGCGAGGCAAACAATCTCTAATGCTCAATATAAACTTAATACTTATTTCCAGCAAAATGAGATTTTTCAAGTTTGCCTTAACAGTTGTCTTAATTATATGTTTTTCTAATCTTGTATTATAGAAGCTTGTCTCGGAGTAGATTTGTTACTTTCTCAAAAGCCAGGCGTAGTAAAATAAAAACCCTTTTTAATTTTATATAACAAGACTCACAAATGTTCTTTTTTATTCAACATAAAAAAACTCAAGAAAAGACTGCTTTTAAAAGCCAGTTCTAGCTATTTCCCACGACGACAGATACAGACACGCTGTCTAAGATATATATGTCTTATTCACACTTCTTTCGGATATGCAATAACACAGACAAGCCAGAAAGAGTCTTAAAACCACAGATGAAATATAATTATACATATAAATAATAGGCGCGCAAATAGGCCAGATCACCAGATGATAACTTTTGCACCGTCAACCATACACTGGTATTTCAAGCACAATAAAATTTAAATATACCTTATAGCTAGCTATCTTACTACCAGGTAAAACATACTAACAATTATGACAACAAAACGTTCTAAGCAAATCTTTATCGTGCTTATGTAATCCGTAACATTCACAACAAATAAATCAAGATAAGATGAACAGTATTCGCTTATCATCAATAAAACGTAACATAAAACTATTTAAAATACAACACGCTCTGATTGTTAAAACGATATCTAATATCCCTTTTGTGAATACAAACAATAGCAAAAACCACGAAAATGATACAATGCTTATAAAACTGTGATATAGTCATACATAAACATTACATACGTATATAGTATTGTGTTTAAACAATGGCTGTGAAGTAACGTGTATTCGCTAATCTCATAGGATTTTCATTTGCTGATATATTAAATCAAGTAATGAAAGCAATGGCGGAAATCTAAATTAGAGTTAGACTATAGCCTATCTATCTGCAATTTTCGAGAGGGGATTTTCATGTGGCTATTATGGAGATTTTTATTTAGTTGAATATAATCACTAGATATTCCACCGCTAAACATTTAACTTAATATTGTTGCGTTCCGGTTTCAAGGGTGAGTAAGCCAGTGTAACTACGGGTTAGTGTAACAAGGGACATAACATCTTTGTTCCCAAAGGTACTGCTGTTTTGTGGTAGAATATCTGATGAATTGGTGGTACCTACCCAGATGAGCTTGTACAAAGCCCTACCTACTATACTGATTATACATTCTTACATCGCCAATGTCTGGGCGTGTGAAAAACGCTACAGATATTTTCGTATTGTAAATAAATGTTTGCATAAGTTTCGTTTTCGTTATTTTACTCCATTATATTTCTAGTTGTGTAAGAACTATATTGAACATTGTAAAAAGATTAAACCTCTCACTTTATGTTATATTTTTATGTGCAACAAAATTTGACTTTTAACTCTTATCAACATATACTTCAATTAAGTAGGCTCCTGTGTCAATCTAAAACATTATCTAAATATAATATACGTACAGTTTAAAATTGTCTGATATACTTTGCTGTATTATGTACAACTTTGTACGTAACTATTAGTATATTAATCCTACTTTCAGTTTCGCGTGTGTATAGTTTTCGTAAACCTAAATTATGTTTATGCTAATTAGCACACTGTTTTTGAAGTAACTTTAAATACATAAAGCTTTTCGACTACTTCAATATTGCAGCTCTAACATCGTATACCAGAGAGAGAGGAAAAGTTTTTTTTAAATTAACTTTATCTAAAAAATCATATATAAACTTTATGCAATTTCAAAGTGTACAACCTGCCTGCAATTCATACATCTACGCAATACCGATCTCATTAGTTACATGAGCGAGCACTACACTACTAACGAATCCCCCAGTTGGCCTCCATAATTTCATAGTAAAATCTACTCAACTGCGATGATATTACGACATATTTTTGCTAAATTAGAGATAGATAAATATTTAAAATGAATGTTGCCGCCTGTTTTTGTTACTTTGAACCATTTAAAATATTAACTATTTTAATACAATCTACAAAATACTTATCTAATATCTCTAGTATTACCTGAAAAACCTTCTTTCTATCGATTTTTTTTTAATTGCTTTAAAAAAAAATCATCACGCAGTATTTTTAACGGACTCCATATAGATCCCCCTTTTCCCTGTATGTATATGAGCGTATAAGTAGATTGTATCGCTTCCGGACTCTTCACAATGATCGGTCGACCGGAAGTTCGGCACGTGCGACTGTCATGCAAAGAACCAGGACGCCAGACACCATCGCAGATAATGATACAGCTATTGATAGATTGTAGCTTATACACAGCCAATACTACAAAATTGAAAATAAATTAAGTACAATATCAACGAAAAACCTCAAAAATTTTTTTTTGATGTTTTTCTTTTATTATTGTTTAATATTTAACTAATCAGCCGCTAAAAAATTATATGTCGTTACAATTTTAATAATTGTATCCTTAAAAATATTTATATATATGTGACGAATGATGTTTTGAGATGAGAAACGAATTAAAAGAAATCTTTTTATGAAAATTTCATTTCTGTGTACTATTTTAGTTTGATGCTTTTGTTAGTGCTACATACACATACATTTTAGTCTGATAAAAAGATGCGGCTTATCTTATCACGATATATGGTAGACATGATAATCAAGATAAAACTCTATGAAACTTCATTACGCAATACATTAACAACATATGCAAATAATCATAGCGTATACAATTTTCTATCTTACTTTGTGTTATGCTGTATTATGCTGTAAAAACGTACATATTTTTAATCCAAACTTTTTTTTAAACAAACAATTCTCCATTGTTTGTTTTTCTGTCGTTGATGTATCTTTCTATTATTTTGATTGAGTTTATGTTGGGTTCATCAATCATCAATCCAAACATTAGGGAGGTTGGAATAATTTACAATGAAATTAATAAATTAGAATATGAAATAATAAATTAAAAATATTAACATTTTTATACAAATAATATAAGTAACTATATCAAAATAAATTAAAACGTGTGGACTTAGTTACTGTGTTATGTGTAGGCCTCCAATTGCGTAAATTGCAGTGGTAGGTAGCTACCACAGTTCGCTGGCAGTTTTTGTCATTCACCCTTTTAAAACAGCGATGAGAGTTCTCTTTGTCCAACGTGTTCCATTGACTGCGCCCTTATGAATGTTTCATTGTTAAACCGCCATTGACTAACGCAATTATGTGGAAGGATTTATGGGAGAACTGTTTTCACTGTGTGTTCTGGTTTTATGTTATTGTATTGTGATACTAATTGGAGTACAAATCTAGGACTTCATAAACCTGGATTAACCATTGCATTTCATACTAATATTATATGTTAAACAATTTAAAATGCCTCGTTGATATAGTTCTGAAGTCTAAAGTTCGAATCCCGGTCCGGGCTTACATTTTTTTATATAATATAAGATGGGAACATGGCTCACCAAATGGTAAGTGAACACCAATGCTCATAGACATTGGCACAGTAAGAAATATTAACAATTCCTTATTATATATATTCCTTCCTTGAAACCTCAGAGAACAACACGATGTGTCATTTGTCCATAGACATTGACACGGAAAAAACTAATGAGAGGAACCCTACCGAAACGAGCTTTTGCAAAGCTCACCACAATGAGTATCATAACGGGATGACATTATAACGATATTAGCGAAATAATACGTAGTCGTTTGTACCCTTGTATACAGACGGTACATGCTCAATGAGCCGCCATTTCCGATGCAAATCTTTATCTTAACGTATTCCTCTTCATAGCACTCTTAAAAACTGTCGTGAGCCGTGGTGGCTGATATACGAATAAGTACACTAAGCTATCAGTTCTAGCGGCGTCCCATGAGACGCTTTTCCATATATAGTAAGTAATTTAAAAAAAACAAGTTGAAATAGACCAACTTCCAAGTTATCCCAGTGGTTAGAATCCTATTCCTCAAAAGGACAAGAGGACTTTAACAAGTTGTTACGTTTATATACGAATAAATATTCTTTTTTAATTATATCTATATAAATATATAATACTTACAAGATTTCTTTTATCTACATATACGTGTCTTTACAGTTTAATAATAATATGAATATCTTAAATGAATGCGTTGGGTTATTATTCTTGGCTATAAAGGGCAATGACATAATAAATAGTAGAATGATGATAGACGCTTACGATTGTACTAAAGTCAATTTCACTTTATCATAAATGTGCAGCCCTTAATTGAATCATTGAAAATTAACGAAACGTTCAGTTTATATATATTAATTAATAAATACTTAACAAATAATATACGCTATACAGTGATACTTTGTATATATTTCAATAATCATTCATTAATTAATAATTAAAATATTGTGTGAAATGAAAAACGAATATTTTAATTTGGTAAATAATTGAAAGATTTTTATTTATCTTATTATATCTTTGAACATTTACACGTATACTACTTTGTTTTTATCAAAAACTAAGAACATTACGAGTCAAAACCGGACAGGAACCGCTGAGTTTTCAGGTGCTTTGTGCTAATTCGGGTTTATTATTCATCTCGTATTTGGCGGTAAATAAGAAAATTGAGCACGCTTTGGATCATCGTGGTGAAGTAAACTCCAAATCTTCAATTTGCTCGCTATTACCGTGACATTGGTGTCTCATTGATCTCATTTTAACTCGAATGTCTGCTTCAATCCTCAAAGGGTTACTACATTTATAGCGCAGCCGGCTTTGGTCATAAATCTAAGTTAAACCAACTAGTAGTTTCTTTCGATTCTATAATTATACAAAGTTGATAGCGTTATATATTTGGTTTTAATAAATAATGATTCTCTAAATTGCCATTAGATTAATCAAAACTATATTTTTAGAAATAGTTAAAATCACCTTTATATGTTTATGTACTATAAATGTGGAAAATATAAAAATCTTCACCATGAGAAAATACATACGCTACATGTTTTCAGTATTGCTTAAAATTCAATGTATATTCATATAATAGGCATACATTTGATATGAAACGCCCTCTTCAGCGATTTATTTTCTCTTCAACCGAAGCAGAAATTCGATCAGTAACGATGTCGATGTAGAAACCAAATAGCACATAGTATTATCTACATATTATAAGTGAAACAGACGTCTAAAATAGTATTCTATTGGATTAATGTTTTACAGAAAAGTAGCAAGAAATGACAGTTCATTGCTTTAATAATATGGAGTTTAGTTAGTATTATTGATTTGTATAATAATAAAATCTTATTAATATTAATGAAACTTTCTACGTTCACATGTAACATAGATAATCGATAAACATTTTTTTACATCATTTTGTAATTGTAAATGGTATCTATATTCATGTTTTTTTTTTTAATAATTATAAACGTATTTAAATCTGCAATAACAGAACGGGTGTAATTCAAAACATTTGACACACACACACACACGAATCGATATGTTTTACATAAACAGCTATAAATACAAGAAGTTTGACTTCAAAAATTACAGCAAATGTTTAGAATACGATACCTTGGAGTATAGAAGTAAGTCGTCAATTCTATGGCTTATGGTATATCTTGATCGAATTTCTGCCACGGCTGCTATTCTCAAAGACTTAACTAGTCTTTGAGAATAGCAGCCGACACATTCGAAGAAAAGAATGAATGAATCAGACGCAGGACAAACGGCTTTAGTTACAATACAAGGAACAGGATTGTAACGCTACTCTACGTAATACCGGTGTGCTGTTCGGATTTTTTTTAAAATAACTCATCACTTTTATTCAGCCGACTTACTGACTTATAATACGAGCCTCTGCTACGAACTACGTAGCTATAAACATCAGTAAAGTAATTAAACAGCACTTCATTAACGAATATCTACGCAAACTCTTTAGCAGTCATAACAACATAACCGAATACATACTTATTAAGAGTTTTTATGTTAAACAATCTCAATTTTTTATATAAATTTACTACAAAATCAACGTACACAGCACTAATGACGTTTGACCCAGTGCCTAACACTGAACCCGTGTTTAATTAAGCGTGTCATCGTATTATCGGTTATATTTCACGCAAGGAAACGAATTGACAATCCAATTTACACGTGAAAAATCATTGCGATATGGTAACAAAAGAAATAGTTTATATTTTAAATCAATTCATATGAGGCCTGATCTGTACGACACTACCTAAAACGTACTGAAACATAGTATACGTTCAGATATAAAATTACGGGCAATAGGAATATGACAAGTTTGATCGCAATTTCACATCGTGTTAATGATTTATATTGCTGAAATGGAACTGTAGAATGCATGCCTTTATTGGTTCGAAGTATTGATCTTTTTACGAAGTATTTCATTGGAAATTCAAAACTGAATCTCAAAGTTCTTCTGCTTTAGTAATCTCGGGACGCAGTTTCGATCGAAGTGACGTCACTGAATAGTATCTTTGGTTTTGATGCATTTTGATCTTTACAGCCTTCGTATTAAGGCTCAAACTAGTATTATTAACGAATAAATTTAATATCTTCTATGGAACTCTCGCTAACTTACGTCATCGGAATTTTTGTGATGCAAAGAAAACTTTTACGTATTTTCAAAAGCTTTATCAAATATTGGGGGTGCATATAAAATAATTCATAGTTAATCTTATCATATATCAAACTTCTTTATACAAAGATCCGGAAAAAACTACTTGTAAAATAAGTTTCCTTATGGTTCCTTTATAAGACGAAATAAATTTAAATTAATACCTTATAATCTATATTACATTATAATTAGAATATCGTATTTGGTTAAAACAATTTACTCTCTCCAAGGTTAATCAAAATGAATTAATTTATTGTTAATAATAATCAACATATTTGCACAATAAAAAGGTTTAACATAAAATGTAAACCAATATAAATACACTAAATATTTAATGAAAATAAAATAAAACTATATACAATATTAAAGAGAATATTTATTTAGACATCCTAGGATTTTTCTAGAATATTTATTTAGAGAGTCTAGTTAGAGACTTCAGTCTTCAGAGGAAAAATAGTAACTGTATATGAGGAGATGATTATGAGTACAGCTTAGTTGACCGACCTTTGTTCATTCTCCTATCGTGTCATATTTGTTACTAAATATTTAACTCTTTATCTAAACATGCTGCAATGCAACGACAATTTTATCAATGTACAAAATAATCAATTTTATTATTATGACGTAATTAAATTATCTGATAACATCGTCGTTCTTGTTTCAAAACGCATGTTTATTTGTTAATACATAATATTTTTTAATTACTGGGTTTTTAAATTTTAATATTAATGGTTTTTTTTTTATATTTTAATATGAACTAATTGAAAACCGCACATCACATTAACCTGGGATAAAATGAAAGTCGCTACTGTTTATATTATGTATCTTTTTGTTGTATAAAATACCACTGATGTATGAGCGTGTTCTATTTAAATGAGAATTATTTTTAAAAAAGCGAAACGTAAAAGCACATTTACTCAAAAAGTTTGGTTTGTTTCACTTTAAACAAAAGCCACAAATTAACCAACAGGAAAATTATAAAAAAATATATATTTTTTTACTCTATGGCTTGCATTTTTTTTAAATAAAATAAAATAACGTCAATAAAACAGAGATAAAATTACGACTTATCTTTTCATAGGTTAGGAGAAATAATAATTCCGCAACGCATTCAAATATTTGACACAAAAATAACGATATGGATTTGATATTGCTGATATTTTTAAAGATAACTCAATTGGAAATACGGATGTAATGTATTTAAAGGGAAAACATTTTTGAAAGAAAGAAGTATAATAAATAAAAGTAGAAGTTATTTAGTAAGATATTTTCCAAAAATCTACTTCATTATTAAAATATATATATATATTTATTATTAAAATATATATATATATATATATATATATAGCTCCAAACCTTCTCCTCAAAAAAAAAGGGAGAGGAGGCCTTAGCCCAGCAGTGGGATATTCACAGGCTGTTACTATATTATTCAATGAGAATTAGCCCCAAATATTGAATCCATATCTAGTAGGTAAGTGGATGGAACATTTCTTAATCTGAAGACGACTCTATTGTAGTGATACGATCGCATTTCGTTCAAGCATTCATTATTCAAAAGATTATTTCATTCGATGGCTACATTATTATTCCACCCACGGCTTTGAAATGCTTTAACAAAGGGATAAATTGAGATTAATCGAATCGGTTTCCGTACAAACTGTATATATGTGATTGAACATCTTGCGGTCGCTTACGCTCGTTTGTTATTGACTTATATGTAGCATATTCAGTAAAACAATCCTTATTCACCCACGGTTTTTTTTTTCATTTAATCATTTACGATTTATAAAATAATTGTTTTTTTTTTCAGATTTTAACGACTGGAGAAATATCTAGGTAAGCATTTGAAATTTGAATGAATGCCAGAAGTTACAATCTTTCTTGATTTTATAAGTTTAATCACAATTTTTTGTAATTTAATTTCCTTGAAATGTGCACTGTATCTAATTAATGCTGAAACGCGTGTGAAAATATAGTAATCTAATCAACAATTCTATTATAATTAAACAAATCTATGTGAGAAATTACTCCGTATTCCTATTAAAGATTTTAATCGACTGTGAAGAGGTATGAATCTTTGCTAAGAATAAAAACTTCACATGTACTACCCTTAAATGGTTAATAGCATTTGCAATTTATAAGGGGATCCCCTATATAGACAAGGTTAATGAATGAATAATTGTCATCATACAGAACTTGGTATATGTATATCAGAGAATTACTTAATGATGTACTTAGTAATATATTTAGTTCAACAAAACTTATCGTGCATTCTAACTTGGTTCGGTATATATATAGCAATATAAACGATAATCTTATTATGGAAAAGAATAATTAGAAAAGTGTTTCTATCACAAAAAATATTTAATACAAGTAAAGTGACTCGGATCAAATATATTATGTAATATCAGTAGTGCAAGGTGCTTCCTCGCATAAGTTGTTTGCGCATCCGGATAGAAAGTAGTCCAATGCACAGATTTGACGCACATGTGTGGGAACATACATCCCCTCGCAGGGTGCAGCTGTGGCTGTGGGAATATGAGATAGATCAATAAATAGACGAAGTCCTTGTTGAATTTAATAACTGTCACATGTATTATTTATAATCAATTGACGCTTATATATTTATACTAGTATCTAAATTACTATTGTACCGGATTACTATGAGAAATCCTATCCCATCCAACCTTGCGTTCCATATAATTATGATGTACACAAATATACTATTATATTTTATCGTTTTCTTTGTTGTTCTGCCCGAAATTGCATACAAAGCCGATCTTATGGGAATAAATACATTTTAGGCATGTCAACATCTTACTCACATAATTGTATGATATGGCTGATGGTTGCTATAGATGTTTATATTAACCTTGTAAAATAACGAGTCAATAGTGCTCATAACTCCCGGCTTGAATAAAGTATATTCCGATTTTTATGTGATTACGCCTGTACATAATCATTCTTCCTGTCACGTTCAATGAGACGTTCCGTTTCAAAGCCGTTAATTCCTGCCACATAGGAATAAATTATATCATACAATTAAATGTTATAATAAACTAGCTATTCCCCGCGACTTCATCTTCATCAAATTTATTTTGCCAGTATATCCAGTAACTTATATGCCTATGTCATTATCCAGATCCCAAATTACCTCTGCGTTATTTTTCATTACTATCGAGTATAGGTTTAGTCGTAATGAGGAAACACGCAAACAGACAGAGCTACGCATTTATAAAATTTATCAGATATCTAGCACAGAATTGATAATAAAAGCTAATTAGGTCGAAAATAAATACTGACGATTGAAATAAATCAATAATATACATATGTATTATATATTGTAAATAATTATATTTTAAAGATAACGAAACGAAATTATATTATTTAAACATAGGATTAAAAGTAAATAAAATAATTTTCATAAGTGTTGGTTATTAAAAAAACTAACATCTAAACTAAATGTAGTTTAAAAAGACAGTCAGATACACTTTAAAGTCTATAACAATCCACACTGTTTTCAAGTATTCGTCATTCTCCATTCATTCGTCAACATGGGCATAGTTTCATAATATGCAGAATAGACAATGGAATCCTTAGACAAAAGGACTAGATACACGCTTGAAATACCGCAGACTGTATGTAAACAATAGGGAAGTGGGCCAGCGACGATCTCAAGACATTCGAGCCTCTTTATGAAGTGTGCAACTTTTGCCATACTTGCTTTGTAGTATTCGAATATGTTGTATACTTAAATAAATGTTATGATATCAATTTTATTTCATTCGGCCTAACCTATAAACGTTGCTTAGCTGGTGATTAGTTAAACAATGCCGTGTCTTCTTCTTTCGATTATCAAATCAATGATGACAAAAAGAGACAAATCAATGTTTAAATAAACAGCCGCTAAGAAACGCTTATAAGTAGTAGGTATTTTTATTTGAATTAAATTAGTCTTAGTTTGTCTATAGCTATCTTATAAGGACGCAAGTACCGACCAGGGTTCAGTTAGGGCAGGTCTATCAATAAAATCTCAGTGGCAGCCCAATGTTTGCAGTAATTACACTTCCGTGCAAAATCTAGCTTGTCTTGCGCCTAAACTCTTTTTAATCTTGTCGGATTTCCATTAACGATGTCATTATAAATAAAACACTTGCTAATTAAGGTAAATTTTATGTGGGTTTTTAATATTTTAATGAATATTCCATAATTAATTTTAAAATTTTAATTGCTGTGGATGTTTTTAAACGATGATAAAATCGGTCGTATTAACATTATAATCGTCGTCTAACACTCACGATTTAGTAGACAAAAAAATAAGAAAGCCATTACAAGCTACAACGTAAAAACTGTTGACCCCGGCTTTTACTCAACATCTCTAAGGGTCTGAGTCACTATTTTGATATTTAGTCACTCGCACAGCGTGGGGTCAAAATTAAACAAATACAGATTGTTATGATATATTTTTAATTTTGTTTTCTCATTGGAAATTAATACCCTTACAGTTTTAAATACAACATATTTTGTAGTGTGCTCTGTTATGTATTAAACCATTTAAAAAATAAGCTTATATTTCGGAAGTAAAGTCTGTCGCTTCTGTTACAGTACACGAATAATACTTACAATGATTAAAAAAACTACAATAATTGTTCCGTCTTTTCAAGAACAAGAAATTCAATTCTACAAATTAATTTAATAATAACCAATATTGTCTACGAAAATAAGGATAAAGGTAAACTTGCATCTTTAACAAAAGTTAATTTCGAAGTATAAGTTCCATGCCGTGAATAAAATGGGCTTAAACAAATTTTATTGTTCCAAGAAGCAGACGGTAGGAAGTTTATTATGGCCGTTAAGTATTTTATCGTTATTTGTTTTTAGATTGAGAACAATATGAGTTAGGATCTTTAATTATAAACCCATTTACAAAGGTTTCACTATTGTTTTTTTTTTTAATAAAAAAGTAATATTAAGGGTTTAGTAAGAACTTTTTAACAAATTAATATAGAAATCAATTTAGGCCGATGAAAATTTTACTTTTATAGCATTTGTTTATTGTATAATATATATATATATATGATTTTTAACCTACGACATAAAAGGGGGTGTTAGCTTAACGTGTGCATCTGTTTATGTCTGTGGCATGTTATGTCTGTGGCATCATAGCCCACAAACGATTTTTTTCTGTTTGAAACGTGATGTGATCGAGATGATTATTAACTATAAATCATTAATATCTATTTAGGCGTTATTTACAGGCGCTTGATGATCATCAGCTAATTTCCTACTTGAGAAAAGGTTCTTACCACCTTTGACATGTTAAAATATTACTAAGTACCTACTCGTCATAAAGTTAAATGGCCAACAAACATTTCATTTTTACATTTCATTTTTAGAGATTCTTTTTTGTGTCGATTATTATTTATTTGATTCTAATTATAGAAGAAAGAAAAGAATAACATTTATGAACAATATTTATCACACAAATAGCAATCAAAACGCCTCGCAAGAGATTAAAATAACTAAGAAAAACATGAAGTCATCCAACCTATAACAATAATTCTTCCAACGTTTGTTATTTAAAGCTCGCGATATCATCATGTACTTGAAAAACATTTTGTTCGTATTAAAATAAAAAATCCCCTAATATTATCGAGCTTGGGTTCAAAATATATAACATTGAGAGCTGGTTTTCAAGACAAAAGTTAATCCATAACCTTTTATAGGTATGCCTTTAATCAACTAAATACTACATATTAATAATACAAACTATAAGTGTAATAATCATAATCTATGAATTCTAATCTAAAAGTCACGTGGCCTTACAAACAAAATGAAGTATTTGTGTGTTTATAATATTTGGTAACCTAACCTTATGTTTTATAATATATTTACTATTTCATAGTTACGTTAAATATATATGTTATCCAACTAGACAACAAAAATGGATGCTTGACTGCTCCATTTGCAATGAAGTTGGCTTAGCAAGTACATTATATCCCTCATTAGCTTGTTGCTCGCTGAGTGATGGGCAAATAAATAGGTCGGATATTAGGGGACAGAAATGAGAACGACCTAGTGGGACACTCACAGTGCCATCTTTGTGATTGATGGAACGTAACGCAAATATAATTCACTAATATAAATTTTACCACGTTCTATCTGCCTGCTGTACAAAACATGTCTATTATATTACAGAATTAGCTTGTTACTCGAACCGTCACGATAATCTATTGGCTTATAAATCTGTAAGTTACGAGGTCCTGGGTTCAAATACCGGGTTGGGTGTTCGGTCAAGAAGTAAGCATTAAAATCCGTTAGTCCTAAACTCTTCGGTTTGAGACACTTTTACGGTCAGATCAGATCATTATAGACCGAAAAGAGAATAAGCTTATGTTCGAGCACACACTTGTACATTATAATAACTTCTGCACTAAACTCAACTCTTCTTAGGAATTCTTTTGTTGGTAAATACGTCTCCGTCGCCATACCGGTTGATGCACTGCGTGCTCATATGCTCATGGACGCGTTTAACAGAAAATACCCCTTAGTAAACTTTTATGATATCCTGAGGTAAGTAGGTTATAGAAATATTATTTTCTATTTTTTTTGGAAACTAAAACGGAATTATTATTATCATATAATATTATATTATTATGTTATTATTTATATGTATATTGTGTACCTCGGCCACAATTTGGGTCCAATTTTTTATTTATAAAAAGTTTTGCTTTTTACGTTCATCACGTTCATCACATCAAAAAAATATAACTTATTAATAATTTAATTAGAGCCCAGCAAATCTCGGTTGCCCAGATATTTGTTATAACTTTCATACTCTTCATATTTAGGTATTACATTCTAATTAAATTTAATTTTTTTGTATACTGTAAGACTGTAAGTATATAAAACATTAATGATTTTTTACGAAATGGTCGATAATACTTTAGAGTAAATCAATTTTTTTTCTTTAAATCTATTAAGAATATATTTAACTGGAGATAACTAACTTACTTACTGGCTACTGCCGTATCTGAATCTATAAATTCAAAAATAGTAATAATATATATAAATCCTAAGACAAAGAAAAAATATATATCTAATCTTTTAATTCGGAAAGAGGAGAAGAAAGTGTCTCCACAGTGAATAAAATTTCAATAACCTCTACTCGAGTTACATAAAAACAATGATAATAAAATCTTAATGATTTTTCAATATTACTAGTCTGTATCCATCTTTGTAAAAGACCGATTCAATTAGGAAACTTGTTTTGTTGAACACGGGTCGACCAACCAGGGTCGCCTATAATCATTGTCACGGCAGAACCGTAAAACGCCACGGCATTAAATTATTCAACGACACACGGACCCCAACCGAAAACGATCTACAATAATAGCACTTAAAGCAAAAATATTTATTGAGTGTTTTCAGAAAAGATTTAGAATTTTCAATCCCACTATATAAATATTAAATTATAAATAATTATAAATATTTAATTACCGAGCATAATGGAATCATTCTAAACATTAATTCTTTGTTCATAAAATTATCTGTTTTCTTAGAATTTAACAACATGGAACAATTAAGGAAGTTCACTTTGTTCATAATAATCGAAATATAGATACTTTTATCAAGAGGGCTTGTTTGCATTGGACATGAATGTAGATACTACCGAGAGCCGAAAGGAAACTCGGCAGTTCTTTTCATATTACAGCTTATTTAAAAGAAAACACCCCGGTTATATGAAACTGCTGCTCAAACACCTCTCTTTAAAGGCGAATTGTTTGGATTTTTTTTTCACCTCACCGATTTATGGCTCTTAGAATTAATTAGCTTTTTTAACAATATTAATTAATTTTACCAAAGACAGTTAATACAAGCTTATTACATGGAAATTAATTCTATATGTACTATCGTGAGATTTTATTTTAAGTAAAGAAAAGACTAATAATTAGATCATTTGTCTGGACCAGTTCCTTTATTCCTCCATGGCCTATCGGGGTAGTATGCTAAAGGGCCGTGTAACTAAGCCATACTTATTAGAGTATGTGAATCTTAATCGAAATCAAGATTTCGTGTGCGAATGTGTGTGAATTTGTTGGTGCATCATCCTATAATTGATAGGAAACTTCATTTAAAAATGTGCATGTCTTGAATGGAGTTCAGTCACATGATACCAACAACTTGCAATAGAGCAACGTGGTAAAATTAGCACCAAACCTTCGTCACCAGAGGAGGCCTTTGCCCAGCAGTCAAGCCCGGACTTGGAGATGCAAGGTCATCAATCACTTTGACATTAGAGGCTTCCCATTCCAAAGCGATTAGAGTAAAATTATTATGTTTTTGGCTGGATGAGACCCCCGGCTGGAGGGGATCCTAGGCCGGCCTCGTAGGCCTAAGCATAAATCTAGGGCTACCAGCAGTAGGATATCTCACTAGCTTATTCCTTTTTATAAAATATTCTTAATCCGGAACTGCTCGCAATAATATAGAAAGGAAAATAACCAACGACGTTCAATAATATGTTTTGATACCCCGATGTCGATAACACGCTCGTTAAACTTTCTATTTACGTAGAAAGCACAAATGTCTTAGTTTATCTCAGAATCGTTTCATTTACACTGTTGAGAATACTATATTCATACATTCGTAATTAATTTTTGTTCGTATACATATTTATTTTCTCTTACAAAATTGTTCTTAAAGACATTTAAATGTTTTTTGAAGAAAAGGCTTAGCAGATATTGAATCTTGACTCTTTGGAAATCATCCAATTTAATAACGAAAACCGAATCAATAGCCATTTGCTGAGATTATCAGCAAACTGTTACGTATAGTTTTGTATTTTTTAGAATTAGTTTACTAAAACGAATTGTTATTGCATCAATCATTTGATCTTCAGCCAAAAAAGATAATTTCATCTACTTGATATGGAAGGACATTAATCATAATCGCTTCGAATCATTATTTAGGATTAGGCTATAAAGTTGGTTATATGTTGTATATGAAATAAAATATATTTTTGACATAGCCGGAAATTAAATTTTGGGTTCAAACGATTTTCTGACGAATGCTCAGTACTATAACATATTATTATAAGGTTATAAGTAAAACTTTGAATCTGATCATGAAGTGAATAAATGCGCGCGTAATTGTTGTAGTTTTAACATATTTTAGGTAAGACATGATAAATCTATTCAAAAAGACTATTCGTTTGCGTAATGAAGAAGAAACGACCACATTAACTTATTTATAACACTGGCAATTTTAATTAAAAAAATAGTATCTTAATAAAATGAATATATTTTTTTTGTCTTAAATATACAAAATTGCTGATTATATTTTTTCTGAGTGCTAAGTCTTAAGTTAGTAGTGGGGACACTAGTAGTCCAAAAACGGTTCGAACCTTCAACCTTTATATTGCTGAGACAGTCTATCGTGAGGCATTTGGGTTTTTAATTTTAAAATTTATTTTATAAGAAAATTGTATACCTACTAACTAACTCGTAAATACTTAGTTAGTGATAACCAAACATAACGTATATTAACTTTATTATTTATTAGTAAATAGCAAGTATATGCGTAAATATTATGATGTGTTTGAACGTGCATTATAATGACGGAAATGATAGAACTCATGTTGCAAGGTTATCTTAGTTTATGTGAGTGGGGGACAAAACGCGTAGTTTTAAGTATTACTGATAACGCGGTTATATGCAAACAAGGCTATCAATCGCCTACAATATGATTTTATATTTCATTCTTTGTTTAAGGACCGTATGTTTACAATACGTGATTCATAGATGAACGAATGGTTATGTAATGAATATTTCATATCTATATCTGAAAATCATTATTGAACTCATAAAATATTTTTTCGTCATCACAAAATCAATATGAAAAATATTAAACCCTAATAATAAGAGTAACTGATGTCCTAGAATTTTAAATATCGATTACATTAAAAATTTAAAATTCAAAAAGGACACGCGATGTCACATAATTGTCGTTCGAAATATAAAATCTCATTTATTTTGTATTAAATTAGATCTTAACGTAGTAGTAATATCCGTAATGAGTGTTTTAATGACCGAAACCGTCTTCAAGGTACATTGAGCACACCTGTACTGTCAGATCAAACAGTATTACCGCACAGCTGTTAGCCCGGACCTTGACTCTGTAATAACATTTTGTACAATCGCGCGAGCAATTGATTTGAAGGTGAATTCGTTTCGCAAAGCCCTGACAAACGTTGGATAATCATTTCGGCAGCCATTTAATAGTAATTGGCTTAGTCTTGTGAAACAGCAAGAATATACTTACACATTTAACAATTAAGTTTACTAACTCTAGTATGGCTATAAAAGCAACTCTATTAAGACAACTGTGCATTGTTATATTTTAAAAGTAATTGTAACGAAATAAAAACCAGCCTTGTGTTATGTGATTTCTTCAAATAATTAACATAATTTATATTAATTGAAAACTAAGAATCACTATCTTACAAATGTTTTATATTACATATATTATAAATATTGCATTATAAGTATGAAATAAACATATGTAAATATTGGACTAACTGAAATCTGAATGCAACTTCTCGAGTCGGTGACCGCAAACTGTAACCTGTTCCATAACTGAGGGTCATTTCCAAACAAGATTACACGTTCATAGATACTGATATCTTCTAATCGAAATCGGAACACCTGTTTTCTCCTTGAACCAAGTAATGCAATAGAAACGGCATTATATGAATATTCCAAACTTTTAGACAGAAGCACTATCAAATCAACGTTCGTATATTAGTAAGAAGTGTATTAAGTCATAAAGAAAACTATATTATGATTCTTATATTTAATGACATACTTATAACTATTATCATATAGCAAAATAAAAAATATATTTTTTTTAAAGAATTCTATCAATGCCAGCCTATTTTAAGGAATTACTATTATATTTAGGTACTTCCCCAATTAAGCGTACAGCTTGTTTGAAAAGTGGGGATGACAGTAGCCCTAGGTAAGGATTGAACCTGCGACTTTTTACATAGCTAGGCCACCATTACTCTATTGACGCAAAAAATTCTAAATTAACGAAAATCGTGAATTAAATTATACCTAAATCGCCAAGTTATCAAGTAAGTAGCTATGCGTCCTAGTAACTGCATACTGCAGTGTCGACGTTTCTGTTACCATCCATCTAATCGCTAGGAAGCGACCCCCGTTTAACTTAAGTGCACTCCGTAATGATTCTTCTGAAATCTCTATTTTATTTGCAGGTTATTAATTTTATATTTCAATAATGTTTGTTTTTAATCCCATATATTTTTGAAATATCTATATAAGTAGTTGTAATGTGTAATATATTCTTTGTATACTAAAATAATAGTCTAAATAAATATATCTTAAAATATTATAAACGAATATTGGTATGTACACGGTATTATTATTAATAACGAAGAAAACTTTTATTGATTTTTTTAAAATCTTTGTAACTTTTAAAATTATTTATTGCGTATGTTTCCACAATACGTAAAAAATGATTTAATTATAAGAATATACCAACTCCATGCTAAATTTATTAAACTTTAACCGAAATAAACTATATTTGGTAACATATTATCTTCTTACTTGTAGGTAAATGCAGTAATTGACCCGTAAAAGCAAACAAAAAACATTTTCATATAGTTAGTATTAAATTTCTCAGTATTTGTTTTTTTTAAACCTATTGTTTAAACGGAATTTTCTTATCTGTTTGGTAATTTCAAAAGGAGTAAGTTCAATTATTATGTTTTCTTCATCATTTTTATTATGCATTCTTATTTCAAAAAAATTTTTCGAGAAAGGATTTATGTATATATTTGAAAAAGTATAAAGTTACGATCCCGTATACGGATATTCGATAGCAGATTTCGAGATTTTCTTATGAATTCGAGAGTGTAAACCCTACACCAACCTACTGAGTACTAGATTACTCAGGTTGAACTGTAATTGAATAGGTGCAACTAATATCAGTAATGTAATCCAGTTATAAGACCCACATATGTGTATATGTAGGTGTATATATTAATGATATATTTTCTAACTTTTCCAACCTAACATTACCCTAACACTTTTACCATTTCCAAAGTCAAGAGGTTTTATTAAAAATAGAGGTGAAATACATTTATTGTGAAAACTCTATCATCGGTTCGGAAAAAAATAACACAGACCTCATTAGAACTCGAAAGAAACTGAATAGATTTATTATTTCTGTTTTATGGTTTTATTTGCCATCTACTTTATGTGATTGAACCTCTTTATTAGTTTTGTAAGAGAAATTTCATCAAAAAATTATTGCTTTTGTAAGGAGGGCAATCGTTTTATTCCAAACGTTCGTTCGTTCTTTGTTAACACACGATATTTCTTAAGACATGTGTACTTGATAATTAAGTTTTTGACCATTTTAATTAATCCTCTTTTAAAGTATTGACAGATATACAGATAATTAATAGTTTTGATAGATCTCAGGAACGTCCCACAGACACAACCCACATAAAAGTTTTTCTATCGACATATAACAATTCGGTGTTCAATATGAAGGGTGAATAAACCATTATAATAACTTAAAGAGCATAATACCTTTGTTCCACCGATAACATACATATTGTAATGAATAAATATATGTAAGCATATTGTAAATGTATGGCATTCCAGAAACATTGCCAAAGTGAACCAAAGGTGCATGGACACAAAACAAGTAAACCATCTACTCGTTTGATTTCTTATTTTATTACACCAATGAAGTAACCTTTAAATAATTTAAGACTTAAAAAATACTTAATAAAAATATATTTGATCGTAATAAAATAAAAGCAATTAAGCATTATAATTCGCGAACGGTCTTCAGTATCGACCTTGTAGCGACCTTTACCGAAAAAAAAAATAATGGAGGAAATTGTACATCCTGATTAAATTTCATTACCAAATCAATATGTGATTCAGCCTAAGCTTTGTTTTAATAAATAAATTGTATCCGTTATTTTACAACTATTATAATAAAATCATTTCACTATAAACGATCAAGTCATACTTAAAACAAAGGTAAGTTAATGGTACTTATGTTTTTTAATCTGTAACAGTAACAGCCTGTAAATGTCCCCACTGCTGGGCTAAGCCTCCTCTTCCTTTTTGAGGAGAAGGTTTGGAGCTTATTCCACCACGCTGCTCCAATGCGGAATGGTGGAATACACTTGTGACAGAATTTCGATGAAATTGGACACATACAGGTTTCCTCACGATGTTTTCCTTCACGAAAAGCACGAGATGAATTATAAACAGAAATTAAGCACATGAAAATTCAGAGGTGCTTGCCCGGGTTTGAACCCACGTTCATCGGTTATGATTCACGCGTTCTTACCACTGGGCCATCACTAATCTGTTACTATTTCAAATTTTAGATAATAATTTTTAAATATTGCCATTGTTTTGTTAAATATAGTTATCACCCGTAATTATGGTAGCAAGTAAGTCTGGATCTTATAACTGTTTTTATACTTGACATTAAGTGCATACTTTGATTAAGTACATACGTTCTATTAATAAATAATAATTATAAACATAAAGCAGAATACACACATCGTTTTTTTTTCGTAATTGGATGCTAAATCTATTCATAAAAGCAGCATAAACGCAATAATAGGGCACCTGTCCAGTAAATATTCAGCTTTCGATAGCATTTGAATTTACTTATTTTGTATGTTGAATGATAACACCGTACAAACAGTTGATCATGACGACAAATGACAATACGTACGCTTATTTGAGAAATTGAAACAACTTTCTTACTCTTATATGCGAAAATTAATTCGTACATAAAATAAATGTAACTAGACTAGATTTCAATTACGATTAAAATAAAATAGAATTACAATTTTAATAATCGTCAAATGTGTAAAACATATCGCCTTAAATTTTGTGGACGGTGTATCTAAGCTGACTTGAAAATGATATGCGGTCAACGTCTTCTGAATGGTTTTAGCTGAAGGCAGATGCAGTGAAGTTAGATTACCGCTACACGCTATAAGGGACCAGTTTGTGTCGGCAATGATAGCAGGTTTGTGCAAAGTGCCTTGCGAAAATATAAAAGTTTAATAGAAAGGCATTTACTTAAAGTTTCGTAGGCATATTTTAAGATCTCCATACTCTTGCGGATTTTAATGCTATTAGAGATAAAAAGACAATTCTTATAGATTTGTTGTGAGATATTAGTCATATTTCAAAATTATTCAAATCGAAGTTAAACATTCGAAAATTTTAAAAGTAATTTGAATGCAAATGCAAAATTGTAAGAAAATGTTTCAGCTTTTCTCGAGGCCTTTGTCTGCGGACAAAAGTTAAGATTAACGGCCGAAAAATGTAAATGGGCATAGCATGTCGGTTCCGTCCCTTAAAACCACACTCAAGCTGCCGCTTGATGAATCGTCTACGGAAAATATATCAAGTTTTACCTCGATTTCACACTGGTTTTATCTTAATGAGCAAAATTACTTGTTTCTGTATTTTCTGTAATATATCTCATTTATTTTAATAACTTGGTACAAAATTGGTAAAAAAAAATAACAAAGATTTGCAGATAAACTGTAATCTTTTTGTTATGTTTTTCTTTTCACTTTTGCTTTAACCTGAAGCATATATTAATCTTGACGGTTCTTGTAAGGCAATACTTAATAATTATGTTTTTTTTTCAATTTGTAACATACATAAAAAATAATTTAAATGTATTAGCATAGACTGGCTCACTACGAGTCATTAGGATACAAACGTCTCAATAGTTAAAGAAACTTAACAATTTACTTGTTACACTTTTATAATATTAGGTTTTTTATGTAATAAAATATAACAAAATATTTCTCGTAAAATTATCAAAATTAACAAGAAAAAATCATGTTAATTTCTCGAAATTTCGAACAACACAATTTGAAGTAAGTTATTACAAATTTGCAATTGAATAAGTTAGTAAAAATCAAATTAAAGAAACGAAAAGTTGTCTGTTTTATATTCAACAATTACAGCGATATTCTTGAAAGACTAGATTACGAGATTTATTACTTTGCCTAAGAATTTGTGACGAACATTTAAAATTAACATTTACAATACAGTTTAATTTATGTTAATGAAAATTATATTTTCATTGTAAATTACATATATATCAACACTAAGGTCAATGATTTTAATTTGGTCCTTGAATATTTATCGAAGCATTAACATTTAAACATGTTGAAACGACCTTTTTGATTAAGTAAAATCAGAGAATATGATTAAATTTCCATACTTATTTTTATTATAAAGCAACGAATAATATTTTTGTTCACAACTTTATCCTTATATTGATCGAAAGGTTACTTAAGCAGATCTCATCTTCATTTTTTAAATTAAAAGCAATTCGGGGTAATAATATATAATAACAGCGCAAGACCGGCCAAAATGGAAATCCTCGGGGGAGGCCTTTGTCCAACAGTGGTCGTCCTTCGGGTGAGAGATGAGATGATTTAATAACATGCCTTGTTATAAATGCGAAAATGACTGCATGATTTATGTTACGCTTTCACGACTAAAAAACTAAACCGATCATCATTCAATTTTTGCATTCACGTTGTCAGAGACACACAAAAGAAAATACGGTACCAAACAAGATCAATTTTTATGTATCAGATGTTATTGTTCTAGTTACTATTTTTAAAGAATAAAAAGTTATAAATATTAACAAAAAATAAACTACATACCTCATACAACAACAATTTTAAAATCCATTGTATTTCAATAATACATTTGATTTTTTTTCCTCTTATCTCAATAGCCAAGGTCTTTGCACCTATAATTTAGTGATTAACACTGACATCATTCGTCGTGAAAACAATACAAATTGTTGCTTACACGGTTGTGTGAGACAAAATCTTTTCTTAATATGACTGTTAGCAAATCCATAAGTTAATTTTGTATATATATATTTTAAGACAGTAATAATATTATTGGAATCTAAATCACTAAACCTTTATCTATTTTTTCCAATTCAAGGAATTTCATTCAAACTCATTAAAAAACATAAATTATCTTTTAATAATTTAGATATTTAGTTGTAAAGTAACAGCCCGTAATTGTTCCACTGTATCCGCAAAGGCTTTCTGTCTTATTTAAGAAAATGTTAAGAGCTTATTCGACAACACTGCTCTAATGTGGGCTGGCGCACATTGGGTGGGTGCACATTTGGCATAATTTCATCTGGCACATTTAAATACATGAAAACTTAAACCTGCGATAGTCGGTTAAGATTCACGTGTTCAAAGTTTCAAACCATTGGGAAATGTCCCATTGTTTATACTGCCATGTATTTATACATAAGTACATATACAGCGTCAGCTAGAATTATTTAAACGAATACAACACCAATATCAAAATGACAAGGGAATAAATAGTACCAAACATTTCCAATTGACCTGGTTTTTAGTAAATTCTGAGTACAATAATGCGAGCCCATCTGAGAGGGTATCACAACATATTCTACTGCCCAGTAGCATTACCAGTGTTGTTGTATTCCGATTTTAGGGTGGGTGAAGTTACACCTTCAGGCACAAGAATCCGGGATGGTTAATATTTCTTACTGGGCAAATGTCTATGGGGGATAGTAACCATCAGTTAGCCAATTTGCTAGTCTACTTATTTTATTAATAGAGGTAGTGATAATGATGTTTTAATAACTTTTCCTGTTATTTTATTATTTCCTTTTTAAAACATGTTTGCCATATATTTCTTAATTTTTCCTTATTTTGGTCTAAACTCTTGACTAGAATAATAAAAATAAAGATCTAACACATACTTAGTAACATAAAACGCAGTATTATTGCATTGTCACTTCAATAATCTCATTAGAGGACAGTGTCCTATGAATAGCCATTACTAATTACATTTAATTAAAATGTATAGGTCAATAGGTTGTGAATTGTTTCTAAGATACTGAGTTTAAATTCCTTACTAATATTATAAATACGAATGTAAGTTTGTATGTTACGCTTTCACGTCTTAACAATTTTGATATACGTTGTCAAGGGGGGAATTACATAAAGTACCTAACACTTGACAAGCACCTTCCCCCCCCCCTTCCCTAGTAAAAAAGAAAAGCTTTAAAACTCATTACCCTCTGTGGATACATTCATGTTATTTTTCTTTACCTCCGAGCACAAGATGGCTTAATTTTAATCGCAAACTCAGCTCATGAAAACTGACCACTGCCCGGTATAGACCCTCTTTCGTTACTTGTTATCGTTAAATAATAACGAACTACAATGAAAGTGTTTTAAAAACTGTTTAACGGCAATATAACACAACACACATATTATATAAACGCAAAAATTCATATACACACACACATACACCGTTAGACAGTTTATTTTGTTTCGAAATCACTGGACAATCTCGATTCTTCAATTATATTATATTGCAAATATATTACATGTCAACCATATTATATTGCGATATGGAAACGGAGACTTATTAGACTATAACTAGTAAATTACCAGCGTTTTTAAAGAGTTGATTATTTTTAATGTTGTTATTTGTCATCTTTTGACCTTGTATCGAATCATCTGTCACCACAATCCGTTTCCACTATTCATTCCAACGATCAAACGGATGCTGGCGAGCAAAAGGAAAGCGAGTTAGAAATTAAATTAATGAAATTGACGCACCACGGTTTCGTCGGCCTCAATCCGGTCTCCAGTACCGAACTGTGACATCGCAGTCAGACTTGTTTGGGAACATCACGGTCGTTTACACTTATTTACATTTTATGTAGGTCATAGATAAAAATGAATTTAGTTTCGGAGAAATTACAAAACGCTATGTTCAGTGAATATGAATATGCCTCAATCGTTACATACATTAGTATATATATATTTTGCCTAATCGATCAGAATTACAGACTTATTACGTGTGTTAAAAGCATTATCATAACTATTAGTTTTTTGCCGTCCACACTATGCCCTCTTAACCGATTGACGACCACAGTGGCCATTTTTAACTTATTAGCCAACTCCGCAGGATATATAGCGTACAAAATATGTATTGTTGTTCCCTTGCTCTCATATTCAACTGGAACGACAATTGAAGAAAGATCAGGCGGAAGGCCAAAGTGATTACGTGTTTTCCTAGGTACGAGAGTGTACCAACGGTTACTTCCTGTTTATGGTCAACGCATGCTTCACAGCTTCACTGCTACTGAAAATACTTGGACAGTAAAAGCCAAAAACTTAGTAATCCGATTTGCAACTCGAACCCAGAACATTGAAATCATCAGATAAGGAAAACGAATGTAATAATATATTCATACAAATATTCGAATCTCAACGCCAAAGTCGACAGTCACAAAGCCAAATATATTTTCTTTATCAACTTTATACGGGTTGATTCCCGTTCACACCCATCGTCTATAAAGAAAATTCCTTTTAGTAATGTTTCAACATGATCCCATTTAACACATCATAAAATTGACTTACTTTCAGTGAAAGTAGGTAACGATTCCTGGATATTTTCATAGCAATTTTATCTTGTTACAAATTAGAGACTGTCATTGATGAATGCTTATTAATATATCCCCTACATTACCTGTTCTTCCAAGATTTAAACACACACTTTAAATAGCTATCATCTAAACAACCTTATTAGCCGACTTCAAAGAGAAGGAATAACCTTCTTATTTTTACTGTGTATGTAAATTGTGTGTTCCACGATAGCTACGCTCGAGAACCGATTTTTTTATTGAATAGGTATAGTTAGATGTGATCCTATTCAAAGTAAAAATCGACTTATAAGGGTAGAATAGTAGTGGCTTATAAAAGATTTATCACTATCAATTGACTTTGATGATTTTAATGAATCGTGTTATAAAAACCACTACTAAGGTAAGAAAACAAGTATTCATCACTAGTTTCTCTAAACGGCGCTCTCTCATTTGAGCAATTCCTTAAGTAAAGCTGTTCCTTATTTAACATAGAAACATGTTCATATATAAACAGATTTGCCACGACTTTGTGTGGCTAATCCTCCTCCCCCCTCCACTCCTAAAATAAGTAAATATTCAAATATTATTTTTAATTTTTCAGGTAGTAAGTAGAAAGGGACAGAAACAAATATTACCTATGTGAAAGTTGTTCTTATTTACAATTGACATCACATGGCATTACTATTCATTTCCAACGTTCTGGTATCCATGAAATAAACTTTTTATATTCTGTTTACCTGCCATTAGAATCTCAACTTACTGTTGTCAATCACGACATACAGCAGTTTTGTTCGGCAAATTTCTCTAAAAATATTTGTTTAAAAACAGTTATAATATATCAAAGTGTAGCTTAGCGTATCGTTTGTACACTTTAATGTTTGTGTTCAAAAAAGTAAAACGGAACATGTATCATCACGACGCTGGAAGTCACGCCTTAGATTAACCACGATCCGAGTTCAATGAACATAAATATGAGAACCGAATCATAAGTGTCATAATAACAATTTGAGACCAAATTGCTGGGCGATGTGAACTTAAGTTACGTTTATTGCCTAATCATGAGGACTTTTTCAAGATAAAGTATTTTTTTAAATGTAGGTTTCTTATAATATATTTTAAAAGGGCAAATGAGCAAATAGGCCAACTGGTTATTATAGCTTACCTTTACCATATATACGTAGGAAAAAAGAAGTAAAAGTAACAGCCTGTAAATGTCCCACAGCTGGACTAAGACCGTGGAGGTCCTTTTGAGGGGAAGGTTTTTTGAACCTTGAAGCTCGAATGCGAATAGGTTTGGCAGATTTATCCAGACTTCCTACAGAAGTTCACCGACAAGTATTAGGAATTATATGAATTATAAACACAAAATAAGCACATGATAATTCAGTATTTCTTACCTGACTTTGAACTCGCAATGGCGTGGCTAAATTTCACGTGTCTTCACGCCCTGTCATCTCAGTTATGACCACAGGCAATAAAAATATATGGTGTAAGGTGACAAGTTACACTCTACACCGCGCCGCCAACCATAGTGCTAAAATATTATGCCTCTTGTTTATGTATTTACAATCTCCATTCAAACCAGGATATAGTTATACGAAATATTGCTATTTGGCATTTAACTGATGAGTCCATCCAGCTATCCATCCATCCGCCGATAAAACACAGTTCCTTTTGATATAAAATTGGAAATCATAATAGTGTAAATACATAACTTTAAAGTGATCTTAAAAAAATTAAAAAGATATATTGAAGATGCTGACAATAAGATATGACAACGGCTCATTGTGACTCCCACGACCATTATGACCATAAAGACATATAAATTAGCATACAATACGTAAACACCTCCGACAAATGATACAAAACGGTTACTTCCCATACAGAGATCTTTCAATGCGTATGGAGTTATAAATAAATAAACGTTAAAATTGGTTAAGATTTAAGAATACGAAAAACTTTACAAAATACGAAAGGACAAATAGTTATTGCCAACTCAAAGTTATAAATAAATAATATCAATCTGCATATTTAAAAAAACATAAATCAAGTATCAACATAAAAATTAATACTACAATTTGAAGTATTATTTTAATTCGCGTAATAATAACGCAACAGACGAGTTTTATTTAATTGGATAATGAACACAATCCAATTATAAGCATTAAATCATAATAAATGTTGTAAACATAAACAAAAAAATAACCCACTTTTAAATTAATTAATGTTTATAATATTTCGTATTCAAATGCAAATGTCGGAAATTCTTTTAAAAGATTTTCAATTTGTTACAACTGGCATAATAATTTGAATAATATTAATCATTACATATTAACCTTTTGAAGTACACTCTTTATATTTTCATATTTATTATTTATATTTATATTTATTTATGTTTTCATAAACACTGTTACATTGCAAATGCCACGTCAAGGCAATGTGATATTAAACCATGGAACCGTGACCAAGTGTTACGCCATGCAAATTAACTTCGAGTAAGAACAAGATGGGACCCCACTGCTTCAGCATCACAGAGCGTCTCACACGTGTAGCAAATCACTTACGCAATAGTTAACACACTAAAAGGCTCATTCGACTTAGCACAGTTCATAACTGCCTCATAAATAACGCTTATTGTAGCATAATGTAATTTGGACCTCGGTTTTTTAACTCACATATTTCCATCTAAGTTACCCGTCTGATAATATAGTAAGCTGACGTCTTCATACGATATAAATTGTTAACAATAAAATTTACATTTTTAGAATGATTATTAGTATGTTTCTGTAATGGTAATCCATTACAGAAACCTAACTACATTTATGTAAAAATATTGAACACAAAATGTTCTTAGATAATAACAAAAAATATTGAATGCCCTTTTTTTGAATGAGTTCTTTTCCAAATATAAAAATAAGTCTTTATCAATTGATTACTTGTTTTATTTTAATATGAAATTGTAATCATATATTTTCCAACAATAGTGATATTACTTTATTTGCGTAAAGGTTGTATCGCACGTTTGTATGGAAATAATCTCACGAGATACAATGTCGCCATTTATCTTAACATTATTTTTATATTTCTCACGTGACAAAGCACTTCGTAATGATGTTTACATCATTTTAAGATTTCATCGCTTATTGTGATAACCGAGCAAAGATCGCATCTTTTTGTTTACTCAAAATGCCATTTCCACTGGCTCTTCATTCACGTTTATTCGATAGACTTTCTTTTCCGTGTATTACTTCAAAGAGTATTTTCATGTTTTCACAAATTTACTGATGTAGCACGTAACGCGTTTCTCTATATTGTCGTAAAAATCATTTTACAATGTACATTAACACTCCCTGTGTTACGTCAAAACTCTGTGATAGAAAACTTGACGAACGCTTTCTTTGTTTAAAAAAAAGTTTCGTCATGGAACATTTTGTTTAGGTAAAATAAGGTATCATATATCGTATAACATACTTAATGTTCTATTAATTATACTACCGCTTCTATTATTGTATTCATCTATTCTGTAGAATCTCAAGAGAATTCGGGCCCTTCCTTTGATTGAGATAGAATTTTATGCGGGCTCTTAATTTGAATAAAGTGGGCATAACTCAACCCATCCTTCGTAATAAAAAGCTTTCTTATCGTTAATATTAACTCTATTCAGAAGCAAATTACTCCAGAGACGAAATGTTTTACATTAAAAAAACTAACGCGACTAATTGGCAGTTTTTTTTCTAGCTCTTGACTAAAAAGATGGTCTTTAATAACACAAGTGGTAAAGGTATTACGAGTGCGTAGTTATATATAGTTGTATTTGCTTGAAAAGGGGTTGGGAAAGAGTACATAACATACATGTTTATATGTAGTATGTAAAAAAAGTCTATCTACATTCGCTATATATTTTTAAAAATACGATTAATTAAAAAAAGACAACATGTGAATTTGTACAAGTGAAATACATCCGTGCTATATTTATGCCGCTTGATACATGGCCTTTGAGAAGAACAGGTAAATGGAAATCCTCATCTTCGCTGGAAACGCATAAAAACCGGATGTGGACATCCGCAATCGTTCAAGATTTTCCTTGAGTTGATTAATTTTTTTTTTAAAAACGCTATTACCTCATAAATTAATCTTACATATAGTGTATTTGAAATTATCAACTTAATAACTGTATTTTTTTTTTGTTCCAGATTTATCCCAGTTGTACCTTGATCTACGGATTTAATTAATTTATCACGTGAGTATAAGTTGAATTTTCTAAAATATTAATTTATATTTTGTGTCAACGTTTATTCTATTTATTTAAATAGTTAAATACATTTTTATGTATCATTATTTTATAATATTTTAATTCTAATTATGTGAGCCCTAGTCTTTTTTTTTTTTTTATATTTCCCGGGATGGCAAATGACTCTACTCCACCTGGTGGTAAGTGGTAGTAGAGTCCAAACGCGACGACGGCCAGTACAGTCGGGAAGAATGTTCTGTACTAGCCGTCCCCGCCTTGCCGGCCCGCAAGATGCCTCTTCACGCCTCGTTTGAAGGAACCCGGGTTGTAAGAGGAGGGGAACACGTGAGCTGGTAAGGAATTCCATTCTTTGGTAGTGCGGCAAAGAAAGGAGTTGCCAAATTTCTTTGTGCGCGATGGAATTGATGTCACAGTTAGGCGGTGACATCGAGAACCAGCTCGCGTGGACTTAAGAAGGAAGGGGGAAACAGGAATTAGAGAGAATAATTCCTCAGAGCACTCGCCGTGATACAGACGATAGAAAGCGCTCAGTGCTGCTATCTCGCGACGCAATTGTAAAGGTTCAAGGGTATTTGTGACCTTTACGTCGCCAATAATGCGTACTGCACGTCGCTGCAACCGGTCCAAGGCCTCCATTAGGTACTTAGCGGAGCCATCCCAAAGGTGCGAGCAATATTCAACGCAAGACCGTACCTGTGTTTTGTATAACAGGCACAGTTGTTATGGCGTGAAAAAACGCCGCACCTTGTTCAGAACTCCGAGTTTTCGTGAAGCTGTTTTTATAATAGCCTCGATGTAATCCCTTGGACTAAGGTCGCAGCGAACGTCCATCCCCAGCATGGCGATTTTGCTTTGTATCATCAGCGGTGTGCCACAGAGGGAGGGATGAGGGTAAAATGGTGACTTTTTCGCTGAGAGAGCGCACACCTGTGTTTTCTTGGCATTAAACTCAACAAGATTATCAGAACCCTATTTGGCGATGAGCTCTAATTTCCTATCGAGTTCAATGACAAGATTCTCCCGCCTCTCCTCAGTTTCCGCCCGCCCAGCCACTGCGCGTCCGTGGTATCCACCATGCACTGTACTATCATCTGCATAGCAATGTATGTTCCCAAGAGAGAGCATATCATTGATATGCAAAAGAAAGAGTGTGGGAGATAGCACAGATCCCTGGGGGACCCCAGCATTCACAACATAGAATTGTGAAGCGCAACCATCTACTAAAACACGAAGGCTACGCTTGTGTAGGAAGCTGGCAATCCAGGTGCATAGCTGAGCAGGCAGACCATATGCCGGTAGCTTGGAAAGAAGACTTCTGTGCCAGACCCTGTCGAAAGCCTTGGAGATATCGAGGCTGACAGCCAACGATTCTCCATGCTTGTCGATAGCTTCACCCCAGAGGTGCGTTACGTACGCTAGAAGATCACCTGTGGACCGTTTTGGTCGAAACCCGTACTGACGATCATTAATTAGACAGTGATCTTCTAGGTAATGGATCAGTTGGTTGTTTAAAATCCGTTCCATCACCTTACAAAGTACTGAGGTGATAGCTATTGGCCGATAATTTGCCGGGTCAGACTGATCCCCTTTTTTGGGAACCGCTTGCACATTAGCTCTTCTCCAAGCCTCCGGCACACATCCCGAAGAGAGAGAAAGTTGGAACAGGCGCGTTAACACAGGAGACAGCTCCGCCGCGCACTTCTTCAGCACAATGGCTGGTATTCCATCGGGACCGCTAGCTTTCTGTATATCGAGTGATTGCAGCTCCGCACGCACATCACGTTGCCTGATTTTGATGTCAGGCATCGTGTGGCCACATGAAGGTATTGTTGGTGGCTGCGCACTACAATCATCGATCACAGAGTTGTCGGCAAAGAGTTTAGCCAGGAGGTCGGCTTTCTCCTGCGGACTGTGAGCTAGCGATCCGTCCGGATTTCTGAGCGGTGGCAGCGAAGGTTGGCAGAAATTGTTTTGCACGGACTTGGTCAGACGCCAGAAGCTACGGGAGCCCCTAGGATGCGAAATAAGGTCATGACCAATCTGTACAATGCGCTGTGCATCCGCTCTCGTGTATGCCTTCCTACAGGACTTGGAATTTTTATTGTAGTTTGCTTTCAGTGAGTCAATGTTAGATGCCCCGCTAATGCAGCTGTTGATCCACGCGCGATATGCCGCCTGCTTAGATGACACAGCGTCGGCACATTCACGAGTGAACCAACGGTTACGCGTACCCCTATTGATGAGATCTGAGCAAGGAAAGTAGTATTCCATTCCTAACATGATCCCATCAGCAACAGCAGCGGCACTAGCTGACGGGTCATTCCCACTGAAGCAACGTTCCTTCCAAGGGACTGACGCATAGTAATCGCGCATACCGTCCCAATCTGCCGACTTATAGTGCCAAACGCGACGTTTGCATACCGCTGATGGCGGCAGCTTGGCCTGTGGCACTTTGGTAGATATAAGGCCGTGATCCGAAGAACCAAGTGGAGCTTGAACCACAACCTGATATTCCACCGGGTGAGAAGTCAGCAGAAGATCCAGTAGAGAAGGCGCTTGCCCATCAATGTCTGGGATCCTGGTGGGCTGATCAACCAGTTGGGTCAAGTCGTGTGTGAGAGCAAAAGCATGAGCAGTTCTTCCAGCATGGTCAGTTTTGAGGGATTTCAACCATGATTCATGGTGAGCATTAAAGTCCCCCAAAAACACCAATTCCGCGTTAGGAAACTGCTCTTGCGCAGCATCTGCCACCCGACTAAGATGGTCAAATAATCGGCTTATCTCCAAGTCACCATTGTGGGATCTGTAGAGGCACACGTAGACTCGACTCTGACGAACCAGGTCCACACGTACCACCAAGATGGAGAAGGAGGGGTCCTCCAAGCAGCGCAATCGGTGACAACAAACATCCGCCCTGACGAACAAGCATACTCCGGCTTTCGCTTTAAAAGATTCTCAAGCATGTAGCCGGGATAGTTAAGGTAGCTGGTGTCGGCAGGGCGGAGTATTTGCGTCTCCGTGAGAAACAACATTGCTGTCAAAGTCAATCACAATTTATGTTATTAACTATAAAACTTTTTCCCTATACTGTACGGTATGCATATAAAATATGATATCCCGCTGCTCCTATAATAGAAGCATTAATAGCGGGGTAATAGCATATCTCACTCACGATATACGTGTATAGCACACACAAATCTCCACTTAAAACAATTTTAGACCGCTCCGTTATGCATGCGCCGGCCGCCGGCCTGCATGCTTTTAACGGTGGTCTCGATTTGATATGCATTGACCGAATTTACTCTTCGTTCGATGATCCGAATCGAGCGCTTCTCCAACTAATTGAATTTAATTGCATTTGTAATACGCTGATTATTTTAACCTCGGTAAAAAGCAGACGTTTCGTATTTGGACCTAATTCGATGAGCATTTTAATTAAAATTCAAAGACATCTACTTCACTCTCAGGTATATACATACATATACATATTTTTTATATACTTGCTACTTTTTTATGAAGTAGTTTTTTGTTTATAGTTTCAAATCCCGGAAACTTAATAACTAATTTATTAGGTTTGTCTGTCAAGAAATTCTCAGCATAGAGGTAGGAAATTAGCAGTGTTTAATGACCAAGTCTGGGAAACGAGTTCGCGAAAACGCAACGCGTTGTTTGCCTGAGCTCTGTCCGGTCATATCTAATATCCATTTCATTGGATTATGAAAGTGAAGGAGTAGAGAATCGGACAGGAAGACTTCATCGTTATTCATTAAATTATAAATAAATTTCACATAAGTATTTTTTTTCCTTTCATATAAACGACAAAGCACGTATTTAATAAACAAAAGATCCTCTATCCTAGGAGTGTAGTGTACTGAATAGGAAACATACAAATGCAAGCGGAAGTAGATACGCTTGATTAGTGGGTTACCGCCTCTCTAAGTAGGGCTGGGTCACTCGCGGGTCGTCCACGCGTCGCATATGAACGACGATTCGCATTCCGAGGCTGGACTAGCGGAACATAACTGCACAAACTATTAATGATCCGTAGATGGACGCTTCGAACGATGCATTATCAAGTGTATAACACGCAATTCGTCTCAGATAAAATTGCAGTTATTATACTGTAAATAAAACTGCAACAGCAGAATTATTGAGTTCGATATTTCAAGATAACAAACCGGTTTGAACAAGTTATCCCATTTTAATACATCTTTGAAAAAAATCCTTGGAAAAAAATTACTTACTTGTGTTACTAACATATACATTTTTCACTTAAGGATTTGTTGTTGACATCTCTGACTTATTGTGCCATTTGCCAATGAATATAGTTATTGCAATCATCTTAATTAGACCAGAAAGAACAACACACCGAAAAACAATTATTTATGTTCGATTATTTATTAAATGTTATCAATTTTAATTATGTATTTAATATTCTTATTGAAACTTCTAAATCATATAAAAGTAACATTCGAACCATAGGTTCAAATTATTTTTTATTTTTAATCAAACAACCAATAAAACCTAACGGTACTGCCGCTTTCTTGTTAAAACAGCATAAGTGACACTAAATTACTTTCTTATATTTTGATCAGGTTAACTTTCTCCCATTCAATAAATAAATTTATATGAAATATTAACATGCAAATATACTGAACCTGGGTCAAGAATGCGGCTGAATAATAGCTTAAATTAACCGCGATACGAGCTCATTTAATTCTCATAGCTTTTTTTATCCCCAATCGTATATATATGTGTATCTTATTTAATATATTTTACAATAATTAAATGCGCACAGTAGATACGGAAGTACGCATTCAGATTTTTGGGAAACTTTAAAAGTCTTACAAGTCTTCGTAGTTTTCATCTTCAATATAAGAAAATATTTAACATATGTATATATGTGCCTAAGCAAATGTAATAAATTCAGCTTAAATACATAATATAGTTAATAAAAGCAAAAGATATATTAATTAATGCAGTTTAATAAAAAAACTTCACTTATGCAAGCCCAAAGGAAAACAGTGAAAGTAAAGGGCCACCGTCTCAGCATACCGGGCTTTCTCTCGACCCCATGACCCCAGCGATGATATAGCAACTTGATCTTAACTCATAAATGTTAGATAAATTAATACACAGCCAGTAAACTGGCAAAGATAACATAAACAATTGACTCGAAACGCGCTCTTCCTTGAATGTTTATGAATTACTAACGAAGACCTACCATAATGTCGTAATACCTACCATTGAACAAATATACATATAATTGTATTGAATTAATTATAAAGATGTATAATAAAAATCTATTTAACTGATCCGTATAATAGTGCACTGCATCTCAAACTGTATATTAGAGCCCAATAAGGAATTTTATATGTTAATTATCAATTCCATGAGTTCATAGCGTCTTCATAACTTGTATCGTTAGGAAAGTCCACCAATTAAATAATTTCCACGTCAGGGAGGCTTTGATAGCAGTAAAAAAATACCAAATCCGTTTTTTGCAGAGCTATAAATATAAATACACCGCACTTCCCCACATAAACGGCCCAAGAACATGCGAATGATGATCATAATTATATTACAATATATAATTAACGTTATACACATTAATCTCGTTTCTTGTCTATAGACTTATGACAATAATAAATGACAGATAAGGAAAATTATTAACTCGGTCAAATAAAAACAAAAGTCGCCATACAAGTTTTTCAAGACAGACAGGTCGAAGGCCCCAAAGAGTGAGCCCGTTTGCAATTCATTGTGACCTCGAATTTATAGAAATTGTGATATGTAACCTGCTTTAGTTTATCAGTGATACGAATCATATTATTAAAAGGTCTTAACATTTTACCGTAAAGCATAAAACGGTAAATTCATTTGAATTCTTAGGTCAATCTATAGTTTACATGACGGTTATAATTATCAAATGTAAGGTAATCCATATTCGTATATACAATATAATCCCTTATCAGTAGAATCTACATTCTTCACCTCTTACTTTAAATTTAAGATTATAAAATTACGAATCAAAAATGCTTGAATAGCTTACATGAGTAAAATACATTTTATTTGATTCGAATATTTAATACAGTACTTATTTATAAACTGTAAAGCTGAAACTACGTTTTCCTAACATGGATAGATTTCATTTAACGTCCAACATAAATGTGAATTTGGAAAGACTAAGTGCCATTCTTGCAAGCTGAGCTGAGATTTTTAGCTACGATTAACAGATTAATTGGGTATTGTTCATCCACATCTTCCATATAAGCTTGCAAGGATGAGCTTTTTACTTTTCTTATTAAAAATACATTAACTGCATTAGAAACAGATAGCGCCTGTTTTTTTTAATGAATGTTGCATTATATCTCTTGAACTGAACTATTTATTGCGCAAGCTCGTAAAGACATAGTCATTGTAGGTAACGAATCGGTACCGGATCGGATATATATATATATATATATATATCCGATTATATATAGTTATCAGTCTCAAAGAAAATTGTACAGACATGTTAAACTATCTGACTGTGAGTCTACTTTTTTGTGACAATATAATACTATAAAAATTAAATAACACGAGCATTAATGTAATTTAAAAAAAATTGTTTATTTTTAAATTCTGTTGAGCTTTTTGTAGAAAGAAAGAGACACACAAATCTAATAATCCTTTAAAATCATCACCGCCCCGTATCACACACACAACAAAGAATACTAATAATAAATCATAATATTCCATCCAAAAATCAGGCATCCAAGGTACATAATATACAATATTGATAGCTATAAACCCTCGACAAAATGAAATCATTAGACTCATTAAACCACGCGTCAGGCATAAAATAAATTACCGTGCAATCCCGTCGGTCGTTGACCGGTGCTATCAAAAATAACATGTTCAGTTATTGAATCGCAATTTGTGCAAAAAGCATCGAATCGTGCACTATGAAGAACTAATAAGATAGATTCATGACATAATATCCACAGCGTAAACTTTTAAATACACAACATTTTTTTGCTTAAAATATCCCTATCATTTCTTTGAAATGTCATTGCATAAATTGGATTTCAATCTCATCCAAGCCTCCGCCTGTGGCTTTTATCAATTGCTAGAGAAAGTAGTACGAAGCTCTAAAGGGCGTCTGGGCGACATCTTGTCTCGTCTACACTCTCGATCCGTTACCATTTCTTACCGTTATTGAATTCTAATATCATTCACCTGTCTGCTTCGAAGCCCGACGGAAACTTTAACAATTTCATTGTTATAGAGAAAATATTTTTTTATATTAGTTTCACACAAGTTAAGTAAATTTGAAATTGAATAAACAATTTAAATCAATTAAGTTATCGCGAAATAATATAACAATGTTTAGTATTAATAACGATTAGTTTTAAGAGATAAGATGGTCCAGTGAACACGTGAATAACAATCACGGGTTAAAATCCGGGTAAGCACGACTGGGTTTCATGTGCTTAATTTGTATTTATCTCGTTGCTCAACAAGGAAGAAAACATCGTGATGAAACCTGCATACATGTCAGATCAAATACTGCCACATGTATGTATATCCTCCCAGTTTGTACTAAAGCAGCACGGTTGTATAAATCTCTTCTTAAAGTGAGAGGAGTCCCTTGGCTTAATAATATGTATCTACTTAAGACTCGTTTCTTTTGTTTCTAACATCCACTCAAATATAACAATTACAAAAAGCGATTCATTTGAAAGTAATTTGACGGACCGGTTGGCGTGCCTGGTATGCTTGCCTTTCACACTGACGCTTGGGGATTCGATTCCCACCCAGGACAGACATTTGTGTGCATGAACATGTTGTGCAAGCTCGTCTGGGTAGGTACCACCCACTCATCAGATATTCTACCGCAAAACAGCAATACTTGATATTGTTGTGTTCCGGTTTGAAGGGTGAGTGAGCCAGTGTAATTACAGGCACAAGGGACATAAAATCTTAGTTCCCAAGGTTGGTGGCGCATTGGCTATGTAAGCGATGGTTGACATTTCTTACAATGCCAATGTCTAAGAGCGTTTGGTGACCACTTACCATCAGGTGGCCCATATGCTCGTCCACCTTCCTATTCTATAAAAAAAAAAAAAATGTCTGTTTGTCCTGAGTCTGGGTGTTATTATCTATATAAGTATGTATTTACAAAAGAAAAGTAGTATATCAGTTGTCTGGTTTCCACAGTAAAAGCTCTGCTTAATTCGGGATCAAATAGCTGTGCGTGAATAATGTCTCAGGATATTTTTATTATATATTATTATTTGCATAAGTTAAAACCCATAGAACAATAAAACATGACTGGAATAATTTAAAACTTGACAGAATTAAGCGATGCAAGGAATGGGACCGACGTAACTTAATTAACAAATTTCTATTAACCACGAAATAATATTGCAACTAGTGTTGATCTTAGAATAGTGTTTACTAAGAAATTGACAAAAATAATTGCCGTTTATTATGATCAAAGCAAAGTAGTTGCCAAATATACTGAGTTGTACCTCTATTATACGCAACGGTCAAGGTCTACCATAATTAGTTTTATTTATATTTGTACAAATAGTGTTTAGTTTATGAACTTTTACAATTGTATGTACATACTTTTTTTAACTTTAATAAACTATTTTCACTTTTTAAATTATAATGTGATATGCGTCGAATGAAAATTAACTATTTATTCTACATACAATATAACTTTGAGTTTAGGGCTTAAAGTCAAAATAAAATTTTAATATAAATCATGAAATTATTGAAATCAATGTTGTAAATATCTGTTAGGTACTGTTGCGTTTGTTGTCTAGAAAATAAATATATCTATTTCCGTCTCATTTTCAGGTGTCAACCTATACTCATGATGCTGCCAGACGAGATTGTCAGATAATTGACCCATCGCAAAACATGGGTGCAAATATGGGCAAGAACTCGAGCCTGCTCGACGCGCTGCCTTCTACGCAAGGCACGCTCCATGTTGTTATGCTGGGCCTCGACTCCGCCGGCAAAACTACAGCGCTCTACAGGCTCAAATTCGACCAATATCTTAACACCGTCCCGACTATAGGTTTCAACTGTGAGAAGGTTAAAGGCACAATCGGAAAATCGAAAGGTGTCAATTTTCTCGTATGGGATGTAGGTGGACAGGAAAAACTCCGGCCGTTATGGAAATCATACACACGCTGCACAGATGGCATTATATTTGTTTTAGACTCCGTTGACATTGAGAGAATGGAAGAAGCTAAAATGGAACTAATACGTACGGCCAAATCACCAGACAATGCAGGAGTTCCAATACTCGTACTAGCAAATAAACAGGATTTGCCAGGAGCAAAGGAACCCCGTGAATTAGAAAAGCTACTAGGGTTACACGAACTTGTGTCATCTCCACATGGTTCACGCGATGCACACTCGTGGCATGTCCAACCGGCTTGTGCTATTACCGGCGAAGGTCTTCATGAGGGTCTTGAAGCACTATACGAGATGATACTCAAAAGAAGAAAACTGGCCAAGTTACAGAAAAAACGAGTCAGATAAATGATTATTTTTGTTTGACTTATAAAATAGTCAATAGGAGTAGAAGTGTTAATTAATGCTCATGGTATGGATATTCTAACAATATCCTCAATGAACACCAAATATTGTTTTACTATAGGTTTATAACGTCTTATGAAGATATTCCATCAGTGTTGCTCAAATTTTATTGATCATTTTGAGGTGAAAGAATATTTTGATAAAATTTGTTTAACCACTAGATATTTTCTTTTGAAAATAGCTAGAGGGTTAAAATTAATAACCCAAACTCAACTTTAAAAAGATTTTTTTGCGTAGTAGCACCCATATTTGTAGCTTATATATTATATACATCGATTCTTTTATTCGCTATACACAATATTTTAAATCGCAACTAATTTAGAAAAGCAAAACTTTATTTCCTCTCATTCGGCGTATTTAATTATCAAAAATAAAAATTTCTTCCAAGGCCACTATTATAATTGTATGTTTACTAAACTATAAATACTAAATACCAAAGGTAATTTACGTCTTTAAGTAACTGAATGTACTGTGTCCATAAAACATTTTAACCGTCTGAATTACAACTACATTATGTATAATCTTTTCTTGATGATGACCCACTGTAGACTTAGGTAACGTGATTCCTTACACTCGTCACCGTTTTCATTCTTACTATTGTATTCTTGTACATAAATACCTTGTAAATATATTTTAGGATTGCATTTACGGTTATCGACATTTCTGTACCTTATACATCACATAATAAATCAAGACCTACTAGACTAAGCACTTCTAATGATCCCTTTAACAAAAGGAACGCAAGAAATTCAGACAAGACATCACGGAATGAAGTACACTATATGCTATCATTTCAATGTTTATTGATAGCGATAAATTAATTAGGTATTTATTTATTTACTTATTCGTAATTGTATGACTAGTATAATATAACCTATGTATTGAATTAAATAAGCTTTTACCAGAATTTATGTTACTCACCCTGTAAATATGTAAATTCCAACTAGTTATTTGTCAATACCAAGAAACCAAACATTTATATGAGTAGATAGAGACTACTTTTTGTTATTATATTTGTTTTATAAAAAAACATTAATGCTATTGTAATTGTATTGTTTTATGGTGATACATAAATGTTATTTTTATTGAATCCCCGTAATAAAGTCTGTTTTCAATATCTTTGTTTTTTATTCAATATACATTTAAATGCATGTTATTATTATTAATTATGTAGCATTAAAACTGCCGCTTTTACTTCTGCCGTTTAAATTTTGTAAAAAAATAGCTGGATCTTCGTTTTCGGTCCAGTCTGTAAAAAGTTTTAAGTATTCTATCTCAGCTTCCGTTAAAGACTTCTTTTTAAGCTCTTTTATAGTATTTTTGGTATTAACATTTATTTTATTCTTTGGTATGCTTTTTTGTATCGGGACATATGTATTATCAGCGGGGATTCCATGTGAGCGAAGTAACTCTCTTTCTAATCTGTAAAATAGGCGTAGTTCTCTAGCAGCATTATTAGCTCTCATCATTTTCAACTCTTCTGTATGCATACACTTTTTCATAGCAAGCCGAACAGCGTCATTATGAACGAAATCTAATCTCTTAGAATAGTCCATATAAACATTTTCTAAACTCTTTGCCAATGCTTTAAGGTCCATATTTAAAGGTTTTTCTTGAAGCACTCTCTCATAACAGAATTGTAAATGTAAGGTTAACTTTATAACATCAAGTGCAGCAACAGATTTGTAAAACAAACCATATAAAATTTTAAAAAACTTTGATTCTAGTTGAGCGCAACGCTGTTCGGAAAAAAGTAGAAAATTTTCGAAACGTTTTATGGAACCTTTGACTAAAGCAGACTCTTGAAAAATAACCTCTTTTAACGATTTTATTCCATTCTTTAATATTTTTGTATATGGCGCTAGATGATAGACATGCGTATAATAGTGAAGCTGCTGTGCTTCCATTGTATCGAAAACATCCATTAGATCTTTTGGTTGAGTAAAATAAATTGCAGGTTTAATTGGTATTCCGTAACAAATTTTTCGCATTCTCTCAAATATTACTGTAAAGGTATCTTCATCATTGCAATTATCAAAATCAAAACCTTTAGCTTCAATTTCACATGATCTTGCAAAATCTCTGTTATTTAGACGCCAACTCGATGGTGACAAATAATATAAAAACCTGCCATATTTCTGCTGTAGACCATATCTATATTCTAAACCAATAAGCTTAGATATTATAGTAAATTTTTCTAATGCAACGTTTTGTAACTCTTTTAATTGTGAATCAACTTGACTTCTTAATTTATCCCACTCGGTCAAGAAAGTCATAGATTTTTGATAGTCCTCTGATATAAATGTATCAAAATATTTGACTTCTTTTTTTAGCCTTTTCACGGCAGAATCAAATATACAAATTTCGTTGCGATAATTTGTGTCAATATTTAAAATGTAATCCGTTTTTACTCCTATTTCTTGTTTCATTTGTAGTAATTTATTGATTGTCTCTTTATACGACTTAAAAACAGGAATATGAAGGCGTACAGGACGACCATTTATACATCTGTAAAAATCTTCAGCAATATCAGTGACAGCTAATATATCATTAGTTGGATTTTCCACGTGTAGACGTTTTTTCAAATCTAAGCTAATTATTTTATATTTTTTATAAATATTAATATCTAATTGCTGTTTAAATCGATCACTGTCTTGCTTCTTCGAATATAACTTTAGAGGTAAAATATTTTCAGCCTTCCTTAAACTGGTTACTCGTATTATTTTTTTGCATGGCACAGCGGAACTTTGCAATGAAACATCTGATAATTCTCCTTCATTTATTTTATTAACTTGTTTCAAAAGCGACTCCTTTTTACATTTTTCTAAAGATTTATTTGAAAGAGTCGTTCTTGATTTAGTTACATTAATCATTATTGAAATAGTATCTTCAGTCATAAATATTTGAAAAAGTTAAATCAAAATTGGTGTCTTACAATAGATTAAATCTCAAAACCAACTAGATTTTTAAAAAAAACATATAAAGATGCAGATCTCAGCAATGAAGACAATTATCAAACAAGTTCAGGTTACATTTAATTAAATTTAAATTATTTAATTATGATAGTTAGTAGTAAACAAAAAATAAACCGTTTTTTATTTATAAGCGGTAACGATTATGTAGGTACGAAAGAGATAAGGTACTCAAGGCAGGACGGATTTTCGTGGTACCCACTCGAAAGCAGGCTTAACAAATTTATAATATTCTGCTAAATATGGTAACGGATTCATACCTTCGCACCATTCTGTGAACATTATCAACCCATCTTGCTCTTCCTGAGTAATTTTAATTTGTTTGGGCTTTATACGTTCACCACTCCTGAGCTGTGACTTTCGCTTTTCAGCAACTACCAAAGCCATTCGACTTTTTTTATCTAAAAACTTAGACAAAGTCGGTCGTTTATATTTTGCAGGAGGCAAAAACGCTTTATTCATTGCAGTTGTCATTTCACGAAATGCTCGGAGTTCACGTTGAGCTGCATATGCATTTTTCATTGTTTTCAGATCCTGCGTAAAGAAATCCTGTTGAGCTTGATTAACTATTTTAAAGTCTAAAGAATCCAGACGCAAATTGTAATCTTCGTACATGACTTCTAGAATTTTCATAGGATCTTGCAAATTCTGATGACCTTCCTCACACTTGCCGAAAATTTGTTCGTATACATACTCAATACATATTTTTAATTTTAGCGTGCTAGGACTGGCTATGCTATCATAAAAGTTTGTGTTTAAAATTCTAAAAAACTTTTTTTGTAAATGACTTTCATTGTAAGTTTCTCTAGCTATTTCATTCTTAATACTATCAATGTAATATTGAAAATAATCAAGCTCTTGTTTAGTTGTTTTTTTCAATTGCCGTATCCGATCCTTTAACTGCCTATGAGGTACGTCTGTTTTTGAAAGATGTATTAAATACTCTCTACTCTGCAACTCCATCGTCCGAAATAAATAAATCATTTGTTGAGGACGCGTAAAATATATGTGGGGTGGATGTGGATCTCTTAATTCTTGTTTTGCTAATTCAATCATTCTGTCTATATCCATGGTTTCAACTAAATCGTTGTCAGTAACAAACTCTTCAGTTTCAAATTGTATTGATTGTAATTTATGTTTTAAATTCTCATCATACATTTGTCGCCATGATAACGGTGCTACAAATATTAAATAGCTCCTATAAATTTTTAAAATACTGCGTATAGCGTCAAGTTTGAATAAAATGTTATTCAAAATTGTTAATTTTGATACATAGCCTAAAAATTCAGAATTTTTAGCCAGCAATTCAGCATAGACTTTCTCTGTCCTTGAAACTTTCGCACAGGATATTTTATAATCTTCTGTTAGAAATCTTTGAAAATCTTTAATATGTTGTTTTAATTTAATGACTATGTCATCATATTCTTTCGATTCATCGACTATATTTTGTTCTATTTTCATAATAAGATCACGCCTGTACCCGATTTGCTGACGATTCATGGCATAATTTCTTATATTATTAACATAAACCTTTATATCGTCAAAGCTTCGTAATGGGCGTCCTTCAATAACTGTGTAAAACTCCGGGTGAATTTCTACAACTGCTCTTACATCATCAATAGGCTCTCCTACGAAAAGTCTTTCTGAAATATCTCTTGTAGCGGCTATCCTAAGGTTATCTTTTAAATGTAAGGGTTGGTACAATCTATTCTTGCTAATTAATTTTTCTTTACGATCGCTGTATTTAATATATGATAGTAATTTCTCAGACCTTGGTATTCGAAATGGCCTAGATTTCATTATTCCTTTATCTTCTTTTACAGCATGTTTTCTATTAGCAAAATAGTGCTGAGTATTTGGTACATAGCGACGTCGAAATATGATATCCAAAGTTTTAAGTGGAACCATTGGCTTACGTTTTTCTTTTAAGCACGACATTTTAGGTATATACAACTAAAATCTAAAATTATATGAATTATTAAATTCCTTACGAACTTCAGAAAAATCAAAATATCTACAATAGTTCTTTATGTCATTGTCACAAAAAGAAAAGAAAAATAAATTAATCAAATCTTTTTATATGTAGGTATAGATAATTTATTATATTCAGAAATTACTAAAATCAAAGATCATATTACAGACATTAAACTGATTAATTATATATTTAAACATTTTGCCTTGATGGTTCGTAGGATGACTTTAAGCGCTTGCTTAACTTATCAACATCTTTTAGTAGTTTACTTGCAAATTCCGCTTGTTTTGTTTCTTTAGCTTCGGCTTGATACGTTTCTTTTTCTATAGCTTTTATAACGTCTAAGTCAAAGGCTGACAAATCTAACATCAAGTTATTGTATTCTTCTTCAAGAGATATTGTCATATCTAGAGAACTTAGATTTGCGTCATTTGATGCTATTACTTGTTCATACGCAAATTCTACATAATTAAAAATTTGTAATACAGTCTCGGATGATATCAAATACTGCATTTTGTCCTCTAAAATTTGAAAAAATATCTCTTTTAACTCGTTTTCTCGATGTTCATTCCAAATTATTAAATCTTCAATTTTCCTCATCTAGAAAATAAAATAATGTTAGTAGTAAATAAAATATCTGAAAAAAAAATATTTTATAGTATGTATGTAACATAAGCTATGCACCTTTGCTTTAATGTATTCTAACTCATTTCCAAGTAAATTCTTTAAATATCCCAGTGATTTTAAAAATTTGTTTTTCTCTGCATTTAACTCCTCAGTTACCAATAGATAATTTAGATTTTGTTTTTCAAGTAAATCAAAAACGATTAGTAATTGATCAGGAGTATTAAAATACAGTCTTGAAGGTGGTAATTTCTTTAAACGTTCTTTTATTAAATTGATGTTAATTTCAATAAAAATATCTGAATCCATACTGAGGATTTCAAAGTGTTCCAAATTTAAATTAATATTATATTTTTCTTGCCATAATATAGGCGCAGATCTGTGTAGAAAACACTGAAAAGATAACAATATTTGTAAGGTTTCATTAATATATTGTATTTTCGATTTAATGGTTGCCAATTCAAAATTGGCTTTTTTGTGCTCTTCCGTTTCATTAGATAACTCTTTAGCTAAATTATCTGATGTTTAAATGACTTTCATTGTAAGTTTCTCTAGCTATTTCATTCTTAATACTATCAATGTAATATTGAAAATAATCAAGCTCTTGTTTAGTTGTTTTTTTCAATTGCCGTATCCGATCCTTTAACTGCCTATGAGGTACGTCTGTTTTTGAAAGATGTATTAAATACTCTCTACTCTGCAACTCCATCGTCCGAAATAAATAAATCATTTGTTGAGGACGCGTAAAATATATGTGGGGTGGATGTGGATCTCTTAATTCTTGTTTTGCTAATTCAATCATTCTGTCTATATCCATGGTTTCAACTAAATCGTTGTCAGTAACAAACTCTTCAGTTTCAAATTGTATTGATTGTAATTTATGTTTTAAATTCTCATCATACATTTGTCGCCATGATAACGGTGCTACAAATATTAAATAGCTCCTATAAATTTTTAAAATACTGCGTATAGCGTCAAGTTTGAATAAAATGTTATTCAAAATTGTTAATTTTGATACATAGCCTAAAAATTCAGAATTTTTAGCCAGCAATTCAGCATAGACTTTCTCTGTCCTTGAAACTTTCGCACAGGATATTTTATAATCTTCTGTTAGAAATCTTTGAAAATCTTTAATATGTTGTTTTAATTTAATGACTATGTCATCATATTCTTTCGATTCATCGACTATATTTTGTTCTATTTTCATAATAAGATCACGCCTGTACCCGATTTGCTGACGATTCATGGCATAATTTCTTATATTATTAACATAAACCTTTATATCGTCAAAGCTTCGTAATGGGCGTCCTTCAATAACTGTGTAAAACTCCGGGTGAATTTCTACAACTGCTCTTACATCATCAATAGGCTCTCCTACGAAAAGTCTTTCTGAAATATCTCTTGTAGCGGCTATCCTAAGGTTATCTTTTAAATGTAAGGGTTGGTACAATCTATTCTTGCTAATTAATTTTTCTTTACGATCGCTGTATTTAATATATGATAGTAATTTCTCAGACCTTGGTATTCGAAATGGCCTAGATTTCATTATTCCTTTATCTTCTTTTACAGCATGTTTTCTATTAGCAAAATAGTGCTGAGTATTTGGTACATAGCGACGTCGAAATATGATATCCAAAGTTTTAAGTGGAACCATTGGCTTAAGTTTTTCTTTTAAGCACGACATTTTAGGTATATACAACTAAAATCTAAAATTATATGAATTATTAAATTCCTTACGAACTTCAGAAAAATCAAAATATCTACAATAGTTCTTTATGTCATTGTCACAAAAAGAAAAGAAAAATAAATTAATCAAATCTTTTTATATGTAGGTATAGATAATTTATTATATTCAGAAATTACTAAAATCAAAGATCATATTACAGACATTAAACTGATTAATTATATATTTAAACATTTTGCCTTGATGGTTCGTAGGATGACTTTAAGCGCTTGCTTAACTTATCAACATCTTTTAGTAGTTTACTTGCAAATTCCGCTTGTTTTGTTTCTTTAGCTTCGGCTTGATACGTTTCTTTTTCTATAGCTTTTATAACGTCTAAGTCAAAGGCTGACAAATCTAACATCAAGTTATTGTATTCTTCTTCAAGAGATATTGTCATATCTAGAGAACTTAGATTTGCGTCATTTGATGCTATTACTTGTTCATACGCAAATTCTACATAATTAAAAATTTGTAATACAGTCTCGGATGATATCAAATACTGCATTTTGTCCTCTAAAATTTGAAAAAATATCTCTTTTAACTCGTTTTCTCGATGTTCATTCCAAATTATTAAATCTTCAATTTTCCTCATCTAGAAAATAAAATAATGTTAGTAGTAAATAAAATATCTGAAAAAAAAATATTTTATAGTATGTATGTAACATAAGCTATGCACCTTTGCTTTAATGTATTCTAACTCATTTCCAAGTAAATTCTTTAAATATCCCAGTGATTTTAAAAATTTGTTTTTCTCTGCATTTAACTCCTCAGTTACCAATAGATAATTTAGATTTTGTTTTTCAAGTAAATCAAAAACGATTAGTAATTGATCAGGAGTATTAAAATACAGTCTTGAAGGTGGTAATTTCTTTAAACGTTCTTTTATTAAATTGATGTTAATTTCAATAAAAATATCTGAATCCATACTGAGGATTTCAAAGTGTTCCAAATTTAAATTAATATTATATTTTTCTTGCCATAATATAGGCGCAGATCTGTGTAGAAAACACTGAAAAGATAACAATATTTGTAAGGTTTCATTAATATATTGTATTTTCGATTTAATGGTTGCCAATTCAAAATTGGCTTTTTTGTGCTCTTCCGTTTCATTAGATAACTCTTTAGCTAAATTATCTGATGTTTTCATGACTGCGATAGTTTTATTATTATCATCAGCTAAAAATTTATCGAAGCTGTGCTTATATTCTTCAAAATGTTTTGATGCTGTGTTATATATTTTACTTTCTGTTTCAATTTCTCTGTTGATTCTCAATATTTCATCTGTAAGAAATCCGTGAAGTGTTCGTTTCAAAGCTATGTTTCTAATATTTTGTTTGTATTTATAAATCGATGTATTTGTTTTGATTGGTCTTCCTTCCACTAGTGAAAAATATTGAGGATCCACGTCTAAAATTGTTCTTACATCACTTTTGTTACTTTTAGTTACTGGAGGTAATTTGATTCCGCTGAAAGGGGTTTTGCGGCCCTTTTTTATTATTTTATTTTCCATGATATCAATAGAACAACGCACTACTACTTCAATTGATCACACATATTTTCACTGTTACTATAGCGACATCGAAATAATATATTTCTATTAGCAACATGACTCCCTACTTCTAACAAACAACTTCTGGGTTTATTTGAATGCTTTTAAGTTTTGGCATGTTTTAGGTACCTAAATGAAGACACGTGTATTTATAATTCAAATATGTTTATTACAAAATTGAAAACTAAATATGAAAAAAATATATATATATGTTTAACGACACATTCCGATTTTTGTCAATTTTGTTTTTAATCGCTCGAAGAATAATCACTTTGCCGTTCTTCTCTTTCCTCTTCATCGACCTCTTTTTTGACCATATCCCAAGGCATTACGGGGAGAGGCTCCACAAATGAATCGTCCACCTTCAACTTGTAGAGAAGACGCGGTGTAAAGTGAGTAGGTAGGGGCCATACGTTCTCTATAATAACAAAATTAATTTAGTGTTAGCCTAAGCTTACATTAAATTACCTCTTTAATTAAAAATATCAATAACAGCGTTTTAATTTAAAATAATAAGTAAAAATATATATAATAATTTCATTTAATTGATGCATTTACCATATTAATTAAAAATATTTACCGAAGTAGAAAGCGTAGTCGTTAACACGTCGGTGCAAATGAACAACATGTCGAAGATCTAAAATGAATCGTGATTGTAAGAGGTAGTCCAATAAACCTACTTCTGGTAACGCTTCCATTTTAGGGTCTACCGCACTTAGCCCCTCGAATGACAACTGTGATTGAAAATCGCATAATTTATTATCACAAATGTAATAAGCTTATTTATAAATAGTTTTTGATAATTTACCATTTAGTAATTTAGGAATAGCAACAATATGTAAATCGTGTATTGTATACTCACATTTTGATCAGCTTTCGCGTACGTACAAATTCTTTTCATTTTATCTAGACAAATGCGCAATTGTTCCATGTGTTCCATTATGGAACCGTGAACATCCAGGGTGCCGATGAGAGATGGCGGCCGAGCGGTCAAAGCTCGCCAATCTTCAAACGTTAGCTAACAAAAAAGTAAATTCTATAAAATTTAATTCTATAAAATTAAATAGCCCACCGCGCGTCGCCTTAAATATGAATTTAAATACTAATGTGAGCGAGCGCCAGTTTTTTCAGCTATTTATCTGTTTTAAAATATTGATACAAATGCAAAATATAATACGAACTAAGTAAGCATAGTCATCAGAATTAGGTCTAATATACATAATAGATCAATGGTTTAAATTTTATTGGTCCATCACATAGGTGACTTACAAATCTCTAAGCGTGACTGAAATGTATATGTTTAAATCTTTATTTAAATAAATAATCACAAATAATACTAAACTGTTTGTATGCAATGATAAACTGTTAGCAGTTTCAGACGCTTGAACATGTTAATTTCGTGTTTTGCCGCCTTTTCTTCTCCTAAAATAACAGTAAGACCTTCTTTCGCATCTTCTAAGGCTGAAGAAACGTCATCGTCTTGAGTATTTTGATGTATCCATTTCAGTTCGCGTTCAAACAAAAATCTTAGATGTCTATGAACAGTATCTTCTGATCCCTTAAAAAATTAAAATAAACTTACATATAGTTACGCTAAACAATACATATATACACACATCCATACATACCTCAATGATATGTATAAAATAACTGTCGTAAACCATAAGCAGACCACACAATTTAATATCGCAATAACCCGCGTTTACGTCGTTTATCGTTGCTTCGAAGTGTTTTATTAACTGGTCGGTAGGCAGAAGATATTCTCCGATATAAATCATACGAATAGCAAAGGATTTCTAAAAAAGTATATTATATTAGCTTAGCTTTAATTTATTTGTTAATTAGTTTTAGCCCGCGGATTCATCCTTATGTTGGGTAGCGCAGGTTTTCAACTTGCTTCATACCAAATTTCGTTTAAAATCTGTTCAGTGAAAGCGTAACAGACAGGCAAAGAGAGTTACTTTTGTTTTTATAATATTAGTATATTAAATCTCTATCTAATATACCAATATTATAAAACTAATATCCAAGCGCTAATTTTAGCAAAACGATTATTTTAGTTAAATTAAAAATTACAGAGGTACTTATTTATCATAAGGAAGTCGATGTTTTTAAAATGCACTTTATTACGTATAGTATGGTTTGTTTGTATTATATTTAGTGGCATTCATTTTTCCCCCTTTTCGTGAGTAAGCTTGAGAAGATGGTAGTGACCAAAAATACATTCTAGTACAAGTAGTATATAAAGGAAATCAATTGTAAATAAATGAATTATATTTCAATTTTATGAATGAATAATGGACATGTATTCAAATAGTACTGGTCCTTTTTTTATCCATCGCAAGTAAACAAAAAAAGTATACAACTAATGTGAATAAGTAAGTTTTATTATACAAACCAAGCCAAGTCGCTCGAAATTGTCCTCTTCAATATTTAACAAAGATTTAACGTCTAAATCAGGCAATAACGCCATTTCTTAGCTTTTATACGAACTCATTATACTTTGTTATTTCACTATTATTATTAAATATGTATATATTTTTTCCCTTTTCTGGCTAAATAATATAACAAGCAGCTATCATAAGCGTTTAATGTTACCATGGAAATACCCAAAGATTATATAAAATACCACGGATAATTATATAATAATAAAAAATTAAAATGATAACTTTTGGCATAAAAGCATAACATAATATAATAATAAAAATGTTCTTAAATTGTTTATGTTATTTATGTATCAAAAATTACAATCATAACGCCTTAACTGCGTATTGTTAAAAGTATTTATCTAAAATACAATTCCGTATTATGTATTTGCTTTAAGCATAAACTTAGCTTAAATTATATCATAGATGACTTATGGAACATATCATGAACATATTATAATTTTATGTATAATTTATTCCAAATTATGTTTTGATATGCCAACTGATATTGTGACCTTATGAAACTGAGCCATGCGTCAGTGATTATGTAGTGTCAGAAAAACAATCTGATTAATAAAATAAATAGTAAAAACCCCAGTAAAGAAAAAAAAAATAGTAAAATTTACTAAAATTAAAGTAAACTAAATTTAAACTTTAAGTAACAAATGCCTATAATAGCAAAAGTTTCTATACTTTTATTCTACATCTGTTTGTTTTTCAATTGGTACACCAATTTAATCTTCCAATGAGAACATTCTGTGTTAATATATGTAAAAAAATGTCCTATTATCAATTTATATATCTGATTTTAAATTTACACAGTATAGGAGGTATATAAATGTTAAAAACAAATTAAAAACAGTTATTCAGTGGTCTATTTATCTTTACTTCTAGCACAATATGAACTATTTGTAAGTTACACTATATTTTTTACGTTTTTGACATAATCAGAATCACTTAACATTTAATTACTGATACCAAAGTATCTAATACATTTTATTACTACGAAATTTATTCCACTTCCCATTCGTGTGTGAATTGTACTTGTTTGGAGCATATCTCGATTGCTGGTACTTGTTTTTCTCATTTTCTTTGGCTAACTGCTGTAAGACCTCCGGAACTTCCTGTTAAATAAAGCATGTTAAAAATATACAAAATAACTAAAAAAAAAATTAGAAATGAACATTTTAGTAATAGTAATGAAGTTTATATCTAAAGTCTTCAACACAAGCAAATATAGCGAGCGCCCTGGGAGAATAGTAAAAAAATAACTATACAAATAAAAGAAAAAAAATATTTAAAGGCAATGATAAATAACTTTATTCACCAAAAAGAAACAAAGACAAAAAAAAATAAGGCACAAAACCATAAAAAATACAAAGATTCCTTAAAAGCAACAGGGTTAAAACTTTTTACTGTCCAGAAGCACACTTGTGTCTCTATTTATGGCCTTAAGATGTTTTTATGTTTAAGTTGCAGAATTATTTGATATTTTTGGTTCCCAACAATAAAAAATATTTTGAAAACAAGTAGTATTTTAAAAAAAGTTATAATATTAAAGTATAGACCACATTTAGTAAGACCTACTTATGAACATGATGCTACATTTTTCTACATATGTACAAACCTGATTTGCTTCTTTTAAGACAGCAATCAAACTTTTAGCCTGTCTTGCATTTTCACTGGTAAGGATTGTATGAGCAATGCCAGTATTCTGCAAGCGACCTGTTCGTCCAATCCTGTGGATATAGTCTTCTGAAGTATTGGGGTAATCATAGTTGATTACATGTGTTACCCCTTCCACATCTAAAATAAATAAAATATTCACCTTAAACATATAACTAAGGTTTCTTATGATGTTACTGAACATTTAAAAAATTAGAGAATCAAAGAATAAATTACATTTACACAAAAATTATAATGATTTAATTTTTATATATATTCAATAATATGAATGCAGACATGCAAATGAACATCAAGTGTTGAAAGCAGCCCACAAAGTGGCAAAATAAATAATATTACTCTTTCCATTTTGTGCCAATGTAGTATCACTAACTCACTCATTTTTCAAACAACACAGCCTCTATCACACCTAACACCAAATGAAATTATTTTTACATGATTTTTTAATTCAACGCACTGGGGTGGTTGTTAATCAGTTAACAACCATAACTTAAAATATCAAAGACTTACCTAATCCTCTAGCTGCTACGTCAGTTGCAACAAGTATATTTATTTTACCACTTCTAAATTTATCAATTACATTATCTCTTTGAAACTGAGTCTTATCACCGTGTATACCTACAGCTGGCCAACCATTTCTTCTCAACATAAGAGACAAACTGTCAACAAATTTCTTTGTATTGGTAAAAACTAGCATTTTACCAAAGCCTTGTCCTGATACATCATGCATAATTGATTTAAACCTGAAAAATTATATCACAAAATTTGAAAATTGTAATTCATTTAATAGAATGGAAAACAAATTTAATTTGAGTTCAAAAATTTGGCTTCATAAAAAATTATATTTATTTGTATTTGTAATTAGTAGTAACATAAATAAACAGTCAGAGTTACACATAAAAGCAGAGATATACATACTTGTTCATCTTTTCTTCTTGATCACAAACATGTATATGCTGTTGAATGTTGTGATTTGCTGACAATTCTGTAGAACCAACATTGACTTGGACAAACTCTCCTAAATAATCCTTTGCCAAATACTGTACTTCCTTAGGCCATGTAGCGGAAAACATCAAAATTTGTCTGTCATGAGGTACTTCCTCCAAAGCCTCTCGAATCTGAGGCTCAAAGCCCATATCTAACATCCTGTCAGCTTCATCCAACACAACGTAGGTACAGCGACTTAGATTTGTGACTTTACTGTTAATAAAATCGTTTAATCTACCGGGTGTGGCTATTAATATATCAATACCAGCCCTTAACTCTTCAGCTTGTCCTGTTCTACTAACACCACCATATATACATAAACATCTTATATTTAATAATTTTTGAAAATCCTTTGCAACTACTTCAATCTGCTTTGCTAATTCTCTAGTGGGCGCCAAAACTAACACTCTTGGGCCTCTTCCTTTTCGTCCTTTATTTTCTTTTAACTTAATAGCTGCTGGCAATAAATACGCCAATGTTTTTCCAGTACCTGTCTGAGCAATACCAACGAAATTTTTACCAGATATTGCAATAGGCCAACCCTGAGACTGAATTACTGTTGGTTTTGTAAAGCCCTGCTCTTTCAAAAAAATTTTGATATAGTCTGGAAGATTGCTTGTGTCAATATCTCTTACTGGGCTAGGTACATCATCCCCAATTATAGTAATATTATTTTCATTACAATATTCACTATCACTTTGTTGTGCAATTTGTGTTGAATATAATTGATTCTTAACTGAAAAACAAGTTAATTGCCAGTTTCTGGCTACATTGCTTCGTAAAGCTATATAATTTGCTTTAACTTTACTGTCACTACATAATCCAATTGAATATGCTCTGCTTTGCGATATCTTTTTACCATCTTTCAAGAGTCTACAAAGGAAATAAAAACCATGTTTGAATATAACCTCAAAAAAATTAAATTATGTGGATACATGACATAATAATTAAACTACTTACAAATTAAAGAAATCTTTACGTTGTAAAAAACTTTTTAAAACATTAAGCGCCATGACTAAGTTAAAATATAGTTGACACAAATTACATTAATTTTTATACATAAAACAATTCTTTCAAGTTAAAAACCGCATTACTGTATTTTCAGTTTTACAAGTTCTTGACAGTTTGACACTTCGAAATTTTCCGCTATCAACTGTCAAATAGTGTTACACAGAGTTACCTAAAACTTAGTTTACGATTTTTTTTAATTTTCAACAATGCACTAACCAATAAATCTACCTGCAAGTTTTCATTTAATCACAGTAATAAAATGTATCAACCTTTCAAAAACTTATTTTTTAGAAATATCAATACAATTTGCGGTAAATAAATGTATGCTTTTATTTAAATTTAAAATGTTTTCAACCTGTTAAAGTTTAATCATAGTTAGTTCAGACAACAATCTTCTATTTTCACACGAATATATTTTAAAGCAATTAACACACAATATTGAATACGGTTAAAACAAAATATATCAAACTTATTGTAAAATTTATTATCAATAATTTATATTGAAATGTTAAATTGATGGAAATTGTAAAGAATTTAAATTTTACGTCGATCGGTGTAAATACGACCCAATCTCATTAGGACGTTATTGCGGTGCCACCGGTCGTAACGCCGTTTTGTCCTGAGCTACCAAGCGAGAAACACCAAAACAAACACCAGGATTGTCAGTTTCAAAATTGACAACACAAAAGTAAGTTAAATAAAGAAATAAGGCAATGATGAAAAAAACTTTCTATCAGTGAAAAATGTATTTTGAATAATAAGTTTTAGCTTATAGTTAGTAAATCTTTTTGTTAAAAATATAAATGCTGATCATTTATCGGCCATCCTTTGCTCATGATCTGAGATCTACTTCATTCATAATAATATTATAAAGCACTAAGAAAATACGTTCCTGAGTTACAGTAAAACCGTTTTAATTATAATATAAATATAATAATAGTCCTTGGTTGGTGGTTAAGTGAGTGAAACGCCAAATAGCTTTATACATATTAATAGTTGCGCCGTCAGCGGTGATTCGGTTGCTGACAATACAATTGACAATTGGTTGCACAACCATATATATATATATATATATATATATATATATATATATATATACAGGAGCTTGGTTCATACAACTGTACACATTTTGTTGGTGGCGTGAACTGTGGCGCCGCCATAATGTTCTAATGTAGCGATACTCATATTTTCTTAATAGGGACCACAAATACGTGTTAGTCATAGTATTGCGAGCCGCAAAAAATATATATGTTTACGTAATGATTTCTTAGGTTTCGGGATTGTTACAAATTAATTAAATTAATAATACGAATGAATACACACTTCCAACTTCATGACTTCGGGCTGCTACAGAAATTTTTCTGACAAGAAAACCCAATAACTTTTTATTGGCCCTATCTAGGAATTGAACCCAGGACCTCCGGGTCTGCGGCCTTACATTTAGCCAATAGACTAACGAGGCAGTCAGCAGTTGCGTACAGTTGTTCTAATGAGATAGGACCCTTAGTGTTTCGTTATTCAAATAAATAGAAAATAAACCGAAAAGCATGCTCCACATTGAAAATATAAACGGTATACACGGCTATCAGATTCAAATATATACCTAACTTTTTTTTTTAATTTAGATTATTAATTTTTATTATTTTAGTCAAATTTTACAATAGTCCCTCCCGATTCCCACCCGACGCAAAGCTGCCCATAATGCAGGCCGCATTTCCGCGTTGTATGGCAATGGACAACCTTTGTGCCAAGTGTGACCCGGAGCGACTGTCAAATCCCCTCTCTCTAAGGCGACAGCCAATTTCCCTTATTAAACTGAGGGCATCCGACCCCCAACATCCCGACGTCTCAACCGCTAGTGGTACAAATAAATAATATTTTAAAAAGGGGGCATACTTCTCCCGTTTCCTCGCTGCTGCACTCTCAGCAGCCGCCCCAGCCGTCCGTGTTGTGTGGGCCAGGTGAGAGGCCGCGAAGGTATTGACACAGGTAGCATCCCATATCAAACTTCTTCCCCTTTGCCATTGGACCAGTGTCAAGCCATCCGGTCTCTTGCCATCGGAGCGACTGAGACCTGGTGGTTCCAGGACGCATGGGACATTCGCCGAAACCAAGACTCTCCGGACAATGTCGTTTAGAGCGTGGTGTCGGGGAAATCTCCCCGAGCATCGTCCGCAACTCAATGCGTGATGACCGTTGGCACCCACCATGGATCCGCAGATGCATCGGTGTGGTTGACAAACATCGCAGCCAAGGCGGAGAGCCACAGCCACACGCAGAGTCACTGTCGAGAAGAGTCCCAAAGTAGGGGGAAGGCAAAGCCTGCAACCAAGCTCTAGACTCCGCCCTCGACACCGCTCTGAGTCTGGCCAAATCCGCTCCCCCAGCCGCACTGACAAGTCGGTCGAGCTCAGACTTGTAAACCTAAGGGTCCGTTCACACAGACCGGGTCGTATACGCTTGGAATTGGCCGGAGCGGAGCCGCCAACTATTTCACATCGACCGGCTGGAAGAGATCTGAAAGCGGGTGCGGTTGGATGTGCTCGGAGCCGGTCGGATGCGCTCGGAGTCGGGTGGATACACTACAAAGGCAGTGCCAGTATTCCGCGCAGTCTAAGTTTTGTTTTCGGTGTGTTAACGTGTGCTTTTCGAAACATGGATTTACATCTCCGACGAAGAAATATATTTGTTAGCAAGATTACTTGAAATAGAACATAGGAAACGTAAGCGCAAGCGGAAACAAATATGGGTAAAACATATTTGGAAAAACAGACTAATCCATGGGGAGTTTCACACCATTTTCGAGGAATTGAAGAGAGATAGCCTAAAATTTTATGAGTATTATCGTATGGAATATTGGCAATTTTTGAAATTGACAGATTTGTTAAGAGTACATATAACAAAAAAGACTACAAATTATCGTTGCACCATTACAGCCGAAGAAAGGTTAACGGTAACTTTAAGGTAAATAAAAAACAATTATTTATACTAATCATGTTATTTAGATCACAAAATCACAGCCCTCCATTTATTAAGCATTGTTTACGTTAATGAAATGTAAATTACTTATACTAATCATGTTAAATAACACAAACATCTAAATAGATCACAAAATCACAGCCCTCCATTTATTAAGCATTATTTACGTTAATGAAATGTAATTAAATAGTACAGATTTGTGTGTGTTTAATTATTATTATTATAATTATTATTGTTTTTGATTGTTTATTATTTTGTATTTTGTGTGCTGGTATTGTACCCGTAAGTAGTCTGATCTGGATAGTTTTGAGGAATATAGGTTTCGTTTGACACTAGGTAAGTAGATTGATTAGTCGATGGCGGTGAATTTATAGACAAAGAATAATTCAAATCTGTACTATTTTCATACAGACTTAATTCAGCTTCATTAACAATGTTAAACACGCGCCTTTTAATTCGTGCTTGGACTTCTTTTGGGAATGTTTCCACTGTATCTGACATAGACAAAAAAAAATTACGTAATGCCTTGTCACGGGGTGTAGTATTTCTTTTTTCTTCAAGATACTCTTCGAAAACCGTAGCAACATCTTTGCTTAAGCGTGGTCTCTTTTTCGAGCCAGAAGTACTTGCAAGCGATTCAACTTCAGAATGGTCAGAACGTTTAGATGATGTCGATGGTGGTGGTATTGGTGTGCCAGGCTCTGAATCATCCGATGATAATGTTACATTAGATATTTGGTTTCGATTGCGAAAAAATGGTATTATAAAAGAAAGTTCTTTTTCAAATTTTATCAATTTGGACGTAGTTGCACCATCGCCACTCTTGCCTTTTCGGTTATAATAGGCTTTTCTGAAGTTATCTCGCAGTTTTTGGTTTCGATTGCGAAAAAATGGTATTATAAAAGAAAGTTCTTTTTCAAATTTTATCAATTTGGACGTAGTTGCACCATCGCCACTCTTGCCTTTTCGGTTATAATAGGCTTTTCTGAAGTTATCTCGCAGTTTCTTCCAACGATCCTGGCACTGCGTCACTGGAAAGAACAGAAATGAAAAATTAATAACATAACTCTTTTTTATTTTATAGTTCGTTTTGGTACGGCAGTCTTATATTTCTATTTTGTGTGTTTGTTTTATTTTTACAGATTCCTCATCACTGGTTGCAGTTTCAAAAACTTGTCATTTAATTTTCGAATGGGAATTTCTACAGTTCATTCAATTATTCATGAGACAATCAGAGTAATTTGTGATGTTTTGATGCCCATAGTTATGCAGATGCCAGATGAAGAAATGTGGGAAAAGGTTTCACGTGATTTCTTTAATATTTGGAATTTTCCTAACTGTTTGGGCGCTATAGACGGAAAGCATGTCAATATACAGGCACCAGATAATAGTGGAAGCTTATACTATAATTATAAAAACTTTTTCAGTACAGTGTTACTAGCTGTGGTCGACGCGAAATACAGTTTTTTAATTGTTGATGTCGGATCATATGGTAAAAATAGCGACGGCGGAATTTTACAGAATTCAAAATTTTGGAAAAAACAACACCAATAAGTTAAAGCTGCCCCCAAATAAACCTCTACCTAGTACCACTGAAAGCTTACCACATGTTTTTATAGGAGACGAGGCATTTCCTTTGAGCAATAATATATTGCGGCCGTATCCAAGAGAACAAGCAAGAACAGAATTATCAAAAAAAGTATTTAATCTGCGTTTAAGCAGGGCAAGAAAAGTCGTAGAATGTGCATTTGGAATGCTAACTCAAAGATTTGAAATTTATCAAAAACGAATGAAAATTCAGCCGAAGTACTGTGATTTAATTATATTAGCAACTACATGTTTACATAATTTTTTAATAGAAAATCGGACGCCAGGACAAGAGAATGAATTTCACAGCAATATAAATTTATTAACAGCAATAACAGACAATAATAATGAAAACAGTTCTAATAGCGACGCAGTTCTAACCACAAGGAATAAATTTAAGGATTATTTTTCATCAAGTGGTGCTTTAGATTGGCAAGATCAAGTGGCTACGCGAGTTTCTTAAGTTATATTTAATAAAAATTGTCTACTACATAAGTATATTCTAACGATCAGATACTCAAACGAGTTTTTAAAGTAAGGGCGCATTTAAACTCATGTTATTCCTATTTTGACTTTGAATCTAACACGTCGCAGCACGAGTTTAAGAAGCCCTTGCTTTAAAATTCGTTTGAGTATCTGGGGGTAGGTGTAAAACAATGAAAACCTTACTTACCACTTATTCCGAGACATTTGCTAATTTCCTCCCATGCATTGTCTTTCATTATCCGATCGCTATATGATGGCTTGGTTATGTCAAATAAACACTCATATTTTGACACGAGTATTATTAATTTTTCATCATTCATCTTTTCGTACAAGTACGCACAACTATTACGTTCAAATGTTGCTATCAAAATGGCGGTCGGCGCGGCCGCAGCGGGCACGCAATCGGAGCCGATCGGCTACGCGATAGAGAAAGAGCACGCAATCGGAGCCCATCGGCTGCGCGAGCGAGAAAGAGCACGCAATCGGAGCCGACAGGCTGCGCAAGCGAGAAAGAGCACGCAATCAGAGCCGATCGGCTGCGCGAGCGAGAAAGAGCACGCAAGCGGAGCCGGTCGGCTCCTTTTATTACTTCACACGAAGCGCGTTCAGGCATTTTTAATGACAAAAAAGGTGCAAATGCAAAAATAAACTTTACTACAATCACTCAAAACACTGTTTCCAACGTGATAAAATCTGCTCTCCTCTCCGAGCCGGTCTGTGTGAACGGACCCTAACTATTATATCCAAAACCACTCATTTTTTCGCATGACATAAACCACAGTACCTACATATTCTTAGCAATATTGTTTTACGCGCAGACTAAATCCTAGAAAATATTATATTATAAACAAAACAATATGAATGCTATTACATTTATTGGAAAAGTATAAGAACTATTGACTTAATACTGCTGTTAAAATCTGGTTTATAAATTATTATAAAAATTATATTAGTGATACGCCTGACCGTATTTCGCGCTGCCTCTCGCAAAGTGCATTACTTTTTAAAACTAATCCGACAGCTTGAGGTTTAACGTCCGGAAAGTTTGATTCTGCTTATAATATTGTATTAGCAGTGTTTGTCTTACACCAATGTTATCAAAATCTTCTATCCTGTGTAGTCGCTTTACCTTTTTCTTTCACTATCGCGTTTAGATTTTTTTGTAAATAGGTATATAAAGTATCGTTATACAAAATTCCATTAGATCAAATAAAAGCCATACGTATTTATATTTTTTTATTACCAGATAACTGAATTGGAATGAATCTCTTATTTGGGGCAGACATCTGCAAACAGCTGTAAATTGCTTATTGAGATATTTTTTGACAGGTAATGTGACGAATAACTTAATAACACTTCAGCTAATCCTCACTAAATATCACAGTAAAAATTAAATTAAATAATTCAGTTCATTCATAAGATTTTGACCTGTTATTTTTGGAAAACAAAATAAATAAAATTTAAATTTAAAAAGTAAAATTATTGAAGTCATTTTGCTTTAACACCAGTCTAGACTTTGTTCTAGATACAATACAACATTCACACTTTTTATTCCTATGAGGATTTGCTTAAAATCACTACTTTAAATAATAGCTAGTTATTAAATTAATATTCATTAAATCTTTTATGGCCACTGCTGCCATGTCCATTGCCCCTGCCGAAGTTGGATCCTCTTTTGAATGAGCCACCTCCTCCACGACCACCTCCAAATCTATTTCTATTCCAGCCTCCGCCTCCACCTCCGCAGCGGTCAGCCATGGTCTGCAGTTGAGGACTAATAATCTATAAGAAAATGGTTATAATAAACAAACAAAACTTTTAAGAAGAAAATCATATCAATATAAATTAACAATGTTACAGCATCTGAGGATGGGATCCAGATAAAGTTATATGTGAACACCGAAGGCATGTAGCTGTTTTAATGTACCTCATACTTGCATTCATGTCACGTCATTGATAGGCGTACCCATGCCAAAGGTATGAGGAAAATGATAAGGGTAAAATTGTTAGTACTAACCTGATTTGCCTCTTGGAGCACAGAAACAAGGTCTTTAGCTTGACGAGAATTTGAAGGTGTGAAAAAGGCATATGATGTTCCTTTTGATTTTGATCGCCCTGTTCTGCCAATTCGGTGAATGTAGTCCTCAGATGAATTAGGATAGTCGAAGTTTATAACAAATTTAATACCATCCACATCTAAATAAAGAATGAATAAATGTTAAAACTCTACACCGATACAAAGATTATTTATTGCTTATAGAAGTTTTATGATGATAATTATTTACAAGAATCTTCAATTAATCAGTTATTTGAAGTCTTGAAAACAAATTTCACATATGTTAGGTAACTCACAACCATATTTACTTACATGAATGAGTTACACATTTGTATGAAATCTAATTTTGCCTCTCACTCAGAGAACCCAGGAGTATTGTTAAGGGCGTTGACATTTAAGTAGTGTTATAATTTTCATTGCCCTCTTGAAAACTCCAATTTGGCCGAAACAGAAAACCCTTGACCTCTTGCCGATCAGTTCAACTTGTGGTCAAGTTTTTCAACAATGCACTTCTAATTCTATCTTGCAACTTAGCAATTGTTCAACATTTCATAGTGCATCACCAGGTTTTCAACAACTTTCAAGTGTATCCGAAATCACGGACATACTTTCCAGCTTTCCGGCCTCGGGTCCAGTTGTAGTGAAAGGCACATTGAGGCACCATTTAAGACAAGTTATTGCATTCTCCAAAAAAATACCACTGCATCAGATTAGATCTTATCAACAAATCCAGTGCAGTAACTTGTTCAATATTTTGTAATAGTAAAACAGAACACAATAACTTTCCGCCAGTGCCTCTGAAAGTACAAAACAAATTACATTTTATTTAAGTTACCTTGTTTAACATAGTGTTTTATTAGTCAATATGGAAAAATATCTCGAACATACCTAATCCTCTAGCTGCAACATCAGTTGCAACAAGAATATTAGCACGGCCTTGCTTGAATTGGTATAATACATCATCTCTTTCTTGTTGTGTTTTGTCGCCGTGCATGCAAACAGCAGGCCATCCATATCGTCTAATGTTTCTTGTTATGTTTTCTACTTTTCTTTTAGTTTCAACAAAAATTATAGTTTTAGCTCCAGGATCTTGGTTTTGTCCTATTTCTTGAAGCAACACATTTAACCTGCAATAAAAGGAAATTTTAAGAGATTGAAGAGATAAAATATGTTAAAATATCACCATGGAGTATTCAGATCTTCTTAGAGGATAATACTTTATTCTAATCAAAGTTTGTTTCATTCTAAATTCTATGTCATCACATATTCAAATTAATATTAACAATAAATTATCCAATAATACATACTTGTTTTCTTTCTCATGTTCTTGGCAAACATCTACAATTTGTAGAATGTTATGGTTAGCAGACAGTTGCATAGAACCAACATTGATTTGAACATAATCACCAAGGTAATCTTCTGCCAATTTTCTAACTTCTTTGGGCCATGTTGCAGACCACATTAAAGTTTGTCTGTCTGGACGAATTTGTTCTATTATCTTTCTTATTTGAGGTTCAAAACCCATGTCCAACATACGGTCAGCTTCATCCAGCACTAAATATGTGCACCGCTGTAAATTAGTTGTGCCCTTTTCCAAGAAGTCAATCAACCGTCCCGGAGTAGCAATTACAATTTCCACTCCTCTTTCTAAGTCACGAGCCTGTTCACGTTTTGGGGCACCTCCAAATATGCAAGTATTACGAACATAAGCCGCATTGCCAAAGTCGGTGGCTACTTGCTGAATCTGTTGTGCGAGTTCTCTAGTGGGTGCCAATACAAGTGCAATGGGACCATCACCTCGTCTCACTGGTGGCTGGTTATTTATATGCACAATGGCAGGTAAAATGTAGGCTAATGTTTTACCTGAACCTGTTTGAGCAATACCAACCAAATTTTTACCAGACATTGCAATTGGCCATCCTTGGGCTTGGATTGGTGTTGGATCCTTGTAACCCATACCTTTGATAGATGACATGACATAGTCTGGGAAATTTCCTTCTTCAAAGTGCTGAATGGGGTGAGGAACCTCAGCTCCACTTACAGTAACCTCATGTTCATTTCTGTATTCTTCTACTTCATATGGTGACCTATTGAGGACTGATGGAGGTGGATTATAAAAATCTTTGTTAAATGGTTGCAGAGACAATGAATCCCAATTTGGGCGCCTCATGTTCTGACCACCCGAAAATTCTTTTTTGCCACCATAACCACCTCCGCCACTACCGAATTTCCCTCCACCGCCTCCAAATTTAGAGCCACCATTCCCAAATCTTGACGTGTTGTTGCTACCAAATTTGTTTCCTCCAAATTTGGAACCACCGTTTTCACCACGGCTATTGTTCCAATTACTAGACCTATAAATAAAAAAACGTTCGATGAGTTTTAAAAGAATGTAGTAGACTTCTCCACGAGTACTAAACAAACATGAAATAAATAAAACATATGTACCAATATTTCATTATTAATAAAATTGTGAATTAAATATCATTAAATCGTAATGGCGAATCTCGTGTTCTTTATTAAAAACGCAGTCTCACTAAAGTAGAACACGCGGTAGTATTGATTGAATTTTACAGTTCTGACATGCGCATTGGGTTGCTTTAAATTGCTCTATTTTAAGTAATACTTCAAAATTATATTGTACCATTCGATACACAAAGTTATGTCAATCTCATAAAAGAAATAATCGACGCTCAATTTAAAGAAAGATGTAATCATTATCCAGGTATAAATTCTACGAAAATTGTCAAGACACGCTGACACACCTCACGCCATTTCAAAATGGCGGTGATTAGGAAATGTGGAAATAAACTATTGTTTCTTCTATGATATATCTAAAATGACGATTTTATTATATATAGCTAAATGAGTTAATGATTTTAAATACTTCTGAGCAAAATAATTTAATGGTTACAGTTATATTTACTTAATAGAAAGGTTACTTGTGGTATTGATTATAATGACATGATTCATTTTTATCAAAGCATTCGATTTTAATAAAAAATATACTTCTTAAGGATAAGTATTATACATTGATTGATACTTACATTTTGTTTTTTTATTGATGTCTGCAGGATGATCTTGATATTGGAAGATTTTTTTGCAGGGTCTCTCTGTAAGGATAGTAATTATTTTATAAACGAGATATAAATATATTATTTATATTTTAAGTTTCTGTGACAATAATTATTGAACTTTAAAAATACAAAACGTTGATAAAAATTAAGTAAAATGATAAAATAATTATTTAACACAAGTCACTATAACGCACGTCTCACCTTGACCACTGCTTTAGCAAGAGAGATAAAATGGCGTTATAACCGAAATGTCTGAAATATGACGAACGAATGACTTTTAGTGAGAGAACTAAACTTCAGTTCATTCTATACTTAAAAATATCGTATTGTTTATGGGTTTGAATCGTAGACAGAGTGACTAATTCTCTGTCTACGGTTTGAATGGTAATTAATTAATTATTGTTAACCATTTTGTTAAAATAAATATTTTAAATAACTTTTTACATTTACGTTTAAATATACACCTTAGTTTATAATAAAATACACTTCATATAATTCCAACAAAATAAATATTAAATTCAATTAACGACATCTTGAATTAATATTAATTTATATAAATGACTTTACAACTCAACCTCAAGTCAAAAGGTTGGATGGTGAATACGATTGCTTAACAAAAATAATGTATTCGGTTTAGCTTTCACAATAGTAGAATTTACATTATAATAAACATATTATTATAAACCTATGGACATTCCATATTTATACAACTTATACCTGTAACATATAATGATATAAAGTAATATTCATCTTTTTTTTATAATCATGTGCTACACATGGTTATAAAAATGAGGTGAGGAAGTAGTTGAGCTTATACTAGGAGGTTCAGATATGTTTTTACGATTAAGAGAGCTTCAATAAAAAATGTTTGTGGATAAAAGGAATACACATTCAGGTGCTGAGATTTTTATTGTGGCCAGAGTGTTTTCAATTACTTTTATTTAAAAATAGTCTCGAATAACTTATGTGCAATCTTATAGATGGGATTGGTAGGTGCTAGTTGACATGTATGTTAAGACAGGGTATAAGCTATATATACTCCATATTCAATTTTTTACATAAACGTAACGTAGCGTATTAAATATCCATGCACTCATACACATTTTCGTGTTAATACTTGTAATATTAGTATGATTGTTTAAATAATTATATGCACATGAAGGTGGCAAAAGAAGATATGATTAGAAAGAGAGAGAGAACACCATCATCATGTTGGCCACAAAATATCCTTATACGAAGTAAGGGTAGTAAAAATATGTATATCAGGAATTTCTAAAAGCAATTTTTAAATCCGCTTTTACCAGTTTATACCCAGATTTGGGCAAAACGTAATCAGATTAACGATTACATTCACGAATATGTTCATCAATAACGATTACAGTACAACGAAAATAATCAAAAAAGTAAAGGGAATGAGTCAAGTAAGTGCCTCAAATCCCCTCATCGTCTCTTCAAACTCAATCAAAGTTAATATGTAATCGTAATCGTTCATAATTAATCTTATTACATTTTGCCAAAATCTGACCATACTCAAATTGTCCATGTTTTGTGAAGCTTACTACCCTAAATTATTTCTCTTAGAATAAGTCATGGAATGGAGATAAAAGCTACTACATCAAAATAAAAATAAAATTCGAGTAATACGCATTGAAAATTATTATGTGTTGCCATTTACGCTTACATTTTTTATAGCATAAGTCATTTTCTTCTTGTCAATGCCTGAGTTCGATGCTTTTATAATCTGTTTTACCCCCTCTCCTCTTCAAACATTTCTATTGCTTACCCGCTATGAACGAGAGTGAATTTGAATGAAGTGTGTGGTGAAGTTTGTGGATCAAGTCAAAGAAAGTAAATGCTTGCATCTCAAGTTTTCATTTCATGTTTTAATTTATAGTGTAAATTAAAGCACATCATAATTTAGTGACTATTTTATACATAAATTGTTAAAATTAACGCAATGGCTTTGCAACCACATAGTAAAAAAAGAGTGTGCTATTACTATGATAGTAAGTATTACAAAGTTTGTTACGCGCCAATATATTGATTTACAGTATGAAATTGTCTAAGTACGTAGTTTTATTATGTAAAACTTGCTTATTTTATAATCATAACTTAATTCAATATATATTATCTTTGTAAATTTGTGTGCCATTTTGTGACATGTTCGTCTTAACTATTTTATGAAGGTGTGCTTTGTATCATTTTGAAGCGTCTGTACTTTAATCTGCAACGCTATTGGTGGATTTGATTTTATTCCCATTTTACTGTATATAGTACAGACTTCAATATGTCAAGCTTTAAAAAGAACTGAGTAATACTTTCTTAAGAAGTTAAAATTGATAAGTAAATAAGTTTTTGAAATTATGAATGAATTATTATTTTAGGTGACATCGGAAACTATTACTATGGCCAAGGCCATCCCATGAAACCTCATCGTATACGTATGACTCACAATTTGCTATTAAATTATGGTCTTTACAGGAAGATGGAAATATATGTAAGTATGATAATTATAAATCCATCACATTTGTTCAGTTGTTTAAATTATAACATATAATAATAGATATTTAGTATAAGCTAATATGATTGATAACTTTCATAATAATTTTATCCATTATTCCAGTTAATGGCTTACTTTTAACAAATTTATAAACAATCAAAATTTTTTATTCTATGAATGAAATTATTATAGTTATATATTAAGGAACCTCGCAATCGAATTTTAATAATAGATGGTACCTATTAAAATAAGTTTTATTTAACAGATGTACATCAGAAGATTCTTTTTATTTTGATTTCAAAACTTCTTAATTTTTTTTCTTTTTTTAGAGGCCACATAAGGCCACGGCTGATGAAATGACTAAGTTCCATTCAGATGATTATATTCGGTTCCTAAGATCTATTAGACCAGACAACATGTCTGAATATAATAAACAAATGCAAAGATGTAAGTATATATTTCAGATATTCTACTGCAAAACAACAGTACTTGGTATTGTTGTGTTCCAGTTTGAAGGGTGAGTGAGCCAGTGTAATTACAAGCACAAGGGACACAACATCATAGTTCCCAAGGTTGGTGGTGCATTGGCGATGTAAGCAATGGTTAAAATTTCTTAAAATACCTATGTCTATGGGCGTTGGTGATCACTTATCATCAGGTGGCCCTTATGCTCGTCTGCCTACCTATACTATAATAAAAAAATATATATATTTCATATAACCTTTTGTCAATACTATTAAAAATATATTTTAAAGCATCTGTTAATAAAATTTTTCATTGCATAACTCCTTTTTATAATTAATAATAAAAAATAGTTTTTTTTATTTTCAAATATATTTAGCAATTTTCAAACTTTTCTAGTTAATGTTGGTGAAGACTGTCCAGTATTTGATGGGTTATATGAATTCTGTCAGCTCTCAGCTGGTGGTTCAGTAGCGGCTGCAGTAAAATTAAACAAGCAGGTATGACAATTATTCAATAATTATATTGAAGTGATCCTAACAAAAATAATGTTAATATAACAAACAATACATTGCAGGCTTCAGAAATATGCATCAATTGGGGTGGTGGACTACATCACGCTAAGAAATCAGAAGCATCAGGCTTCTGCTATGTAAATGACATTGTTCTTGGAATTTTGGAACTACTCAAATACCATCAAAGAGTTTTATATATTGATATTGATGTACATCATGGTGACGGAGTGGAGGAGGCATTCTACACTACAGATAGAGTGATGACAGTGTCTTTCCACAAGTATGGAGAGTATTTCCCAGGGACAGGTAATTAAAAATCATAATAGAAAAGAAAGTTTTTGGTAGGCTTTTTATCTTCTGAAAAGTGTTTATTTTTCATAAATTACAATTTTAATTTATTGTTGCAAATTTATAGCATGAATGAACATCAACTATTTAAATGTACTTAAATTTCTGTTGTTTGCAAAACAAACTATAAAATGCTTAAAAAAATGTACATTTTCATTAATATGCTTCTTAAACTGTTTTAAGGTGACCTACGGGATATTGGGGCTGGCAAAGGTAAATACTATGCAGTGAACATCCCTCTACGGGATGGAATGGATGATGATTCGTATGAATCTATCTTTGTGCCCATAATATCGAAGGTCATGGAAACCTTTCAGCCCAGTGCGGTAGTGTTGCAGTGTGGAGCTGATTCACTAACAGGTAAAAGTTATTGATTACTTTCAATATATTTTTAAATTATAATAAAAGATGGGCCGAATATTCTATTTATGCTATGATATACAAATGATCTTATTTAGCTGAATTTTAGACTTGAAAGTCAAACAAGATATTATATATATCTTGTGTGTTTTAAGCTTATGGGATTAAAGATTGCAGTAATGAAAAATTTCTATAATGGAAATGGTACTTTAATTGGTATGTAGGATCGAGTTTGCTGTTGAATAAACAAAAGTGTGGTTTTCTTTTATTGTTATTGAATACCAACAAATTAATAAATTTGGCAACATTAAATTTGCTCATTTTGCTATGCAAAGTTTTCAATTAAGCAGGTTCTTAATATTAATATTTATGTTACTTAGTAAACATAGTTTTCTGTACAATATTCTCACATTTTTTAAAAATTAAAAAATGCGAGAATATTTATTCAGTATTGCAAACATCATAGGCTAATCATAAACATAACATGTAGTTATTGAACATAATATATAAAATATTGTTCTATTATATTATTAACTGTGCTAGTTCAGTCACTTATATCTGGCTTACATATCGTTCACACTCACCAGGTAGAAATCAAATAGTCTTATCTATATATACACATACATACAGTATAGTATCCGCCATTTTTGATCCATTACTATGTATCTAAACATCTTTACAAATAAATAAAATTGATTTCAAAATATCTGCCTCTATTTAAGTTAATATGGCTAGCATATTAATTACTGGTGGTAGGGCTTTGTGCAAGCTCGTCTGGGTAGGTACCACCCACTCATCAGATATTCTACCGCAAAACAGCAATACTTGATATTGTTGTGTTCCGGTTTGAAGGGTGAGTGAGCCAGTGTAATTACAGGCACAAGGGACATAAAATCTTAGTTCCCAAGGTTGGTGGCGCATTGGCTATAAGCGATGGTTGACATTTCTTACAATGCCAATGTCTAAGGGCGTTTGGTGACCACTTACCATCAGGTGGCCCATATGCTCGTCCACCTTCCTATTCTATAAAAAAAATATATATGTGACTTACCAAAACGAAAACAATACACATGTTTTTTTAACATTTTATACCTACACTTCTAATAGGCATTATTAACTTTTTTTTTTTTTTTTTAATTTGATTTATGAGAATTTTCATCAGAAACTGAATTTTACACTGGCAGAGCCGCATGTTATTATTTAAATATATTTCTTACTGTATTATTTATTTGCATTAGGTGACAGATTGGGTTGCTTTAATCTAACGGTGCGAGGGCATGGACGATGCGTGGAGTTAGTGAAGAGATTTGGCCTGCCTTTCCTACTTGTTGGAGGCGGAGGGTATGTTTCATAAAAAATATTTTTTAATATGATTAATTTAAATTGAATATTTTATTATATTATGACGAACATTAACTATACTAATCTTATAACATTCTTTAGGTATACAATCCGCAATGTATCTCGCTGTTGGACTTATGAGACATCAGTTGCACTTGGAGTAGAAATAGCCAATGAATTGCCTTATAATGACTATTTTGAATACTTTGGACCTGATTTCAAACTACACATCTCTCCAAGTAACATGTCTAATCAAAATACACCTGAATATTTGGAAAAAATAAAAAACAGACTCTTTGAAAATTTGCGAATGTTACCGCATGCACCAGGAGTACAGGTAAATAAAATATTGCTTAGTAGAAATATATCTTTTTAATTGTTTTATTACCATTTTTATCTATGGTATAATTATTTAGCAAAGTGTTTTATTTATTGGTTGCTGATAATGTATTCTTGTAGGTGCAAGCCATTCCCGAAGATGCTGTAAATGATGAGTCTGAAGATGAAGATAAGGTGGACAAAGATGAAAGACTTCCCCAAAGTGAAAAGGTATATCTATCATATTAAATTTTCATATTATAGTTATTTAATACCGTAACATTACTTTGATGCTGAAGTAGAAATTCATGAAAACAAAACAATTTTTATATAAATAAATCTCTTACATTCTCTTTGCTTTAAAAGTAGTAGTAATGTTCTTAATGTTTAATTTAACAACAAAAACCTGGTAATGGGACTCTTCTAACATAGCATATTAATTTCTTATTTTTTTTTAAAAACTTATTCACACATTTTCATTAATATAAAAATAATTTTATAAAATTATATCTTAAATTAATATAAATTATTAAAACCCCAATTTTGCATTACGGAAGCATTAATTATATAAATACACACTTGAGTGATTTGGTGTTATGAAATTATGTTTGAATATAGTAAAACAACAAACATACTTGTGTGTTGCAGGACAAGCGTATAACCGGTGACGGGGAGCTCTCCGACTCCGAGGACGAGGGCGAGGGGCGGCGCGACAACCGCTCGTACCGCGCGCCGCAGCGCAAGCGGCCGCGCCTCGACAAGGATGCCACGCCCGCCAAGGACGACGTCAAAGGTACACACCACACCACGTCACGGTCGCCAACATCCTTCCCAGTAAACCCACATCTTGAGTTGGATTGGCTCGAATCTACTCTTGCTGTCCCCACACGGCTTTTATACTCATACTCTCTTTACCATTTATATGCTTATGTCTCAGTTCTTAAACGACCACCTACATTAATCAGTGCAAAATTAAAAATTACTAAATCTTAAACACTGAATTCAACTTGTGCATTTTGATTAATTTCTACATATATGAATAGTATAAAATTGTATGGCCTTTTATTTTTAGCTGAAGACACTAAAGACGATATAAAGAACATAAGCAATATGGAAGAACCAAAGAAAGAGGTGCCGCCGAATGCCTGATGCGTGCGATAAATTACACCAAGAAGTTCATATCAGCATACAGCTGAACTTCACTAGTGATTATTGAACACAGGTGTGTGTGCTAAAATGATACATGTTTAGCAGTCATATTTTTTATTGTGAGAATATTTCTGTGTTGACTCGAAAGTGCATAGCAAATAAGAAGAGTGAGTGTTATCACTGAATTAGGCTACAATAAACTAATAAGTGACTTTTAAACTACAAAATTAAATACCCATGTTTATGTCTGTTGCATGTCTGTGGCATAAAAGCCACAGACATGCAACAGAGAACATCATTACAGAAGCATCTTGATCATCGACGCGTATATGAAATATCCAAATACGTGTAATACAATTGAAGTTCATTGCATACTTGCATGACAGTAATATTTATTCATAAAACTCTTTGTAAATATTGCGTCAAAACAATATACATAATAATACTACTCTATTATTCAACATTAAAAAAAATGTGGATAATGTGATCTTTAATTTTAAGATACTCTCTAAGATTTTTTATATTTAACTTGTTTAAGAAGGACAGATTGCATTTAAGTCTGAAATATTATTTAATGGCAAAACTAAATGTTCCTTAATAGATCATGAAATTTATTTGATTGTGTGATAACTACATGTGAATTTAAGCTACTAAAAATTCATATTGATTACAAAGTAACAGAACATGAGGTTCCTTTTAAATGTTTGAACTCTTTTATTTTTTTCTTAACAATTAGTCTGTAATGTCATGATTAGGTTTTTTTTTACAAATTTTGGATGTAAAGTAAAACTTTTACTTTGAAGGAGACTTCAATTTACAAAATTCCTTAAAATTTAGAATATTCTCAAGTTCACTGACATTGTTCAATGAAAAGACATATATACATTTTTAATTATCATCCACATGTAAATTTACATTTGATGCAGTTTTAGACTGTAATTAGGAAGTCTTTTTAATTATTTAATTGCAAAGTATCTGATCATGTTAGTCCAGGAAACAAGCTACTAACGAGCGAGTTTCATAATTCAATGGTTTCAGCTTTATATAAACAGACTGACAGACTAAATTTGCAACATTGTAATGATATATTGTACACACAATTAATCTTTTCAAAACTTGTAAAAACACATACAGATGGCTCTTTACAATATTGTTATATGTATATATGTAATAAAACTTGAAATAATTAAATTCATACTGTGTTCTAAAAGCCCATAATTTATTTATTAATAAAACATAAATGTTAATGTATGTATGATTAATATGTCTTGGTATTTTTTTATTTGTATTTCAATGTAGTTTTGCGTGGATTGGACAACTAACGATATATTGATTATACACCCTTAACAATACTTATTGATATGATATGATTGTAGAATGTTCAATATTCTACAATAATGTATCAAATTAATTTGAACATGTGTATATTATAAATATCTCGGTAGCCGACTCAAGCAAGCTGAATTCCTATGTACTTTGTAATTGATACCAAAGTATATAATCTGTTAATAGTATATAATAACTATGTTTCACAATGGCATGGCTGACAAATTGAATCATTTTATTAGCTATATAAATATTTTTAATACTTTATTAAATATTACCCAATTGATAGTGTACATTTATATTATAAAAACATAGAATTAAAACTGGAATTAAATATGAATGATAATTTCATTTTAAAAAACAATAATGAATGTTGAGTCAATGGCACCGAAGAAGTAATCGTGTTTATAAAATTTGTTTTCTGTGGACTTTAAACTAAATTTTGTTAATTCAAAACATAATTATTTTGCAAAATTTGTTTAAATATAATAATGTTTTTGTCCTTAGTTTAATGAATTTTACTATTTACAAGAAAACAATCACTTCACATGTAAAAGTTTGATTCACAGGCAACTTGCGTCAGCCATACCGTTAAATTCATATGTTTCGCTAGATATGATAGATAATAAACATTTTTCTTTTAAAATATTTCAGATTCTTCACACACTTATAAATTATCTTAATTCGTAATCTTCGATATAGAATATAGGAACATAATATATAAGTTTTATTTTTATATTTAAATAGTTATAAAAATAGTCTCCTATTCATTCTTATAATCATTCAGATTTTGGTAATTTAACTGTAAACATAATTTAACGTTTATTTATGAATTAAATATTTTTATTCATTGAAAATTGAATACTGTTTATGGTATCAAACTTTGATTTTTGTATGACAAAGCATTTTATTTATTATAATTAAATCCATGTAAAATTAAATTATGAAAATTTTATAACAATAATATGCTTCACTTTGTTTTGTGAGAATGCGAATGGAGTTAGTACGTGTTCACATTTAAGTTTTCGTCAGTCATCCATTCATTCAATAGTATCGTAGTACAGATTCATTTTAAAGTACCAAATAGTTTTCCAAGATGAAACAAATTTTCAGGATTTTTTTTATGTACTACGGAAATGTGCTGTTCGTTTTCTTGTTAAAAACGACTTTTTGATTGTTCGTATTGAACACAATTACTGTAAATATTTTATTTTTTTTGTTAAATACATGAATGTGTCGAAAAATGCATTTTATTTCAATACATTTCCTTCGTTGCGAATTGCCTATAAATTTACGTGGTGTAGGGCTTTGTGCAAGCCCGTCTGACTGGGTACCACCCACTCATCATATAATAAGCAACAATACTAACAATTATCGTGATCAGGGTGAGTGAGCCAGTGTCACTGCAGACACAAGGGACATAACATCTTAGCTTCCAAGGTCGATGGCGCATTGGCGATGTAAGGGATGATTCACCCATTTATTGCCGTCCAAAAAAGTAGGTACGATACAACCGAAACGTATTGCCACAATGCATTTTGCACGCGGGGGCGCCCAGGAGCCTCTTCGGCATGTCCGTTTTTTATTCTTAGTCACGAAGCCGAAGATATCAACAAACGCAATTTGAAATGTAGGAAGTGCTCAGCCTTTCAACTTCATATACAATATTTTCTTCTCATCTTAAAATGAGTTATTGCATTGTTTATTAAAAAAAGTAATATTTCACTATTTTATTTTGCATAAAACATAGTGATTATAATGATTTAGCAAAATATTTGTTATTATAAATTTAAAGGAATAAAATAAAACGAAGTTATGTTGTATAATATTATATTGTAATTTAAAACAGATTATCACAACGCTCTAGACATAAATTGCACCATAAAATAAAAGTACCCAAAATCAGTCTGGTACCAAAGAACTACACAAAACCGAATAAATGGAATGAATATAAAAATACTATGAAATAATTTAAGAATAGTATAATATCATACATCTAATTTCGATCAGTAATTTACGTACACGAAAATTCAATAAAATACAGCCTTATTTTCAAAAGATAAATGAATAATAATTGATTTTATAATTACTCTAGTGAACACTTAAAAGTTATGGGGCGAGTTCTCTACAATTACTATAATTTATCGTAAAATTGAACCTCACAATGCAACTGCAATCGTCTAAAATTCATCTCGCTTTTGAACTTCATTTAAAAAATCACCCATAATCAATTTTAGAAATAGTCGAGCTCTAATCTGTACATATAAAGGAATGTAAAAACTGGAAGATATCATCATGAATTTTTTCAAAGTTATCCGTAATCCTTACATATAGTATTTGTAAAACATATTGTGCGTAATCTTTAGGCCTTTTATTTATATGACTAGTAAGACCAATTAGTTATTTTTTTCCTCATCACGTAGCCAGCAAAAAGAGTTAAACATCAGTATATGGCACTCGAACCGGCACGAGTAATGTTAAAAATTACTGCGAAGAAAAATCTTGAATATATTTTTTAATCTTTGTCTTCGAGATGTAAGTTTTATAATATATTGATAAATAAAGTCTTAAACATGCGTGTAAAGGGATAAGAATAACTTAAAAGATATGACAACATTAATAATCTGCTTAAAAATAAATGTTTTAGATAATTCGAAGGAGAATCGCCGTAATAACTTCCCTCGACATTTGTGAGACTAAAATAATCACATGGTGTGCTCAATATAAGCAGTAAGAATATAACATATGCGATAAAATATTGTATATAATATACTAATTGCTACTAAATAATACTAACTCATCACAGTTAATAAAAAACGATTATATGGTTCGAATACCTTACCTAGCCTTTACTTGGAATTATTATGCCGTATCCACTATTAATAATTAGCAGAATTAAATACTATAAAACATTCAGTATTGAAAGAACGAAATGATGTCTTCGAGCACAGCGTATGTTGTCACCTTGACTATGAGTAACTAGAGCCTAACATCTAACTGGCACAATAGTGAGCATGAGAGATAAAGTCCGATTCATTGTTAACCCTGCTCAGCTTATCACGTTGGCTTCATCACATTTACTTGTGCTTCGTTCAGGCCTCTGTGCCCTCTGTAACAAAAATATATTTTTATTTGTTCCTTTTCAATATTTCGTAACTGAGCATTTACAATTAAAATCAGTCTGATTTAAGTAAGCTCTGGCAGGTGGTAAGGATCTTTGAATAAGCTTGGAGTATAACAAGAATAAACTGATTCTACGCAAAAGATCACGACGAACGTTTTGTCTATTGCTGAAATAACGAAAGAAGAAGAAACCGACAATCATACTTCATAGAAACCGGCAATCATAATATTGCAAGGGATTTGTTTTAATATACTTTTAACGTATTACAAATAAACTAATAATGGATCGAAATCGAATTGTAGCCAGTTTAATTTAATATTTTTCTGTAAATATAATTTTCACAAAATTTAATATTCAATCAATTGCTTAAGACAGCGCTGAACTTACCAGGAGTTAAAGGATGATCACGCATCATTGAACCTGAAATTGGCAAATTTATAACTTAGCAAAATGGCAGAATAATAGTTTAATTAAGTTTCTATAACACAAAATTAAATAATAGAAAAATCTAATCTTATAAATACCATGCCATAATGAAAAAAAATTATTTACACCAATTGAAAATAAATTGTACTCATTTAATTCTAGGATAAAATATATAAATTATACTTCCTTAAGCTCAATAGAATGACGTCACAAGCATTTGGGTATTTGACCGAAATGTTTTTACAGGTATAATTGTAATTTTATTGTTTAGCTTATCCCATACTCGATTTATAACTTTTTGCAACGTTAAATCGAAGCAAAGAGCACTTCAATATTTTATTAAGAAATCAAACATGAAAACATTTTAAAATCCTTTATAACCCGAAGTTTAATATTTGACTATTTATTATTCATGTTTAATTATAAAAAATATTAAATAAGTTTCACTTATTTTAATCAAGTATCTACGCAATTTTTACAGCATGCTTACTAATATGGCAGTGGCGTACATTCGTTTTTTATATTGCAACGTGAAACGTCGTGGTAGTATTCTATTGATACTTACACTCTTGTCTATTAGAATTTCTCCATATCAATTATTTTTTATTGCTAAGTAACAACGTTTCTCATATATATTAATAGGTGGTACTTATTGTTTTAATAGATGTAACGCCACTGCTTTCTTGGTATTATTGCAAATGTTAAATTAGAACATGCATTTATTAGATTATAGATACATATAAGTTAAGTTGATATGTTAGGTGTCGAAGAAATTGTTACAGTAGTTGCTTTACTTAAATAAAAATGTTATTTTGTTAATATCATTCAGCCCGAGCATGAACATTTAACTCGCTTAAATGCTCAAAGTTTTTTTTTATCATGTTCCATATTATATATGAAGGTATGGTATTTCTATATATATGTTTTATTTTTAAGCGCGATAGAAAACCAAATGTACTTTTACATTAATTCGAATTTTAACTGCAAAAGTAAGTGAAGCATGATAAAAAAGAACACTTATGAAAACCATACGATCCTTACCCATCCAGGTATACCTCAGGAGCGGTATACAATAAATACAAGACAGTGAACATGGAAAGCGGCAAGCGTACCTACAAGCGGACGACACTGCCTGCGGGCTGCGGCTAGCTAGTAAGGGATAGCGTGTGTAATGTTACTGGTTAGTGCGGCGCCGGGGGTGATGCCCACGATGCTGCCGCCCACGCACGCCTCCACGCCCTCTGTCGACCACCACCACAACGTTAGCTCAACAAAACGATTTCTCATGTGTACAGCCTACTCGTTCGGATTTTACTTGTTAAATCATATATCCAGTACCATTTATTTTAATTACAATATGAACATATTAATGGAATAATAAATATAGTATCAAACAAATGTCAGCCAAGGGAACATTTTGTTGAGCCTTCAAATAAAATTATTAAATTTAACCATCGCGCCAGACGCGTCCAAGTTTTAATTTTGTTATTCACTTAGAAATAAGAATCAGAAAATCATCGACGTCATCACCAAATAAGTGCGTTACAATTATCTAAATTTGTTTTTTTTTTTTATATAAAGTGAACAGTTTTCTCGCAACAAAGTCGTAGGTAATACGTAAGATGTAGGTGGGAGCGGTGCGAGGCTGCGAGTGCTCGTTACCTGTGGTGCAGAGCGCGGCGCTGTCGGCGTTGCCGCCCGCCACCGACCACGGCCGCGCCTTGCCGCCGCCGCGCGCCGTGCCGTTGCCTGCCCACCAACCCACACGTTACCCACACACACGCGAGGGACCCGCGTAAGCGCAAACCGGTTATATCGGGAAACAGACGCCGGAGGAGCGTTCCACACCTTCGCCGTTTGCAATGGACAAGAGGAGGCAAAGCGCTTCGTGCGTACTAATACGATGCCAGTGTCGGAGTGGTGGAGTCCTTCTCGACGTCTGCCGTGCGATAATATCTGTTATACGAGTACGTCCAGTCGTTGCGATGCACACACGGTTAGCCAAGCGGATTCGATTATGCTCAGATTAACCCTCCTGTTATCACCGAACGCAAATTTCCTTGCAATGCTTTTGAAAATAATATTAAAGTGTATTGCACAGACAGGATAGTTGATAATGACGTAAAACAATTTGTAAAAATCAAGCCTTTGTTTATCGTGGCTCACTTGTATATTTTATATAAAAGAGGAGTTGAGGTATAAATAAAAAAAAACTTGTATTTAAAAAATACGTACATTATAAAATTTAAAAAAAGTCAATTTCATTAACTTTCCAATGTCTAAATAATATAATAAGACTTGGATATAAACCTTAGTCGGTTTAATTAACGTTACAAAATATATTGATGCATAGACTAATCTAGAGCAATTACTTGTGTGGATCACATCCATAGTGCATCGGTATTTTACTCTACAGTGAAAATGTACTGAAACCTAAAGCTGTATATGCAATATATGTATGATTAATATATAATAAGGCCATATATACATAAAAGGCCTATTTAAAACAAAGCGTCAAAGCCCTTGTGCTAGTATGAACTAAACCAATTTCGGTACACTCGAAGCCGTCAAACAATATTACAGAAGCCGTGTCAATAGTACACGTCGAGTTGTGTTGTACGATAACTTGCCATATATACACACAAGACAGATCGATATTGTTTAATTTTTTAACATTTTTACCCATTGTGTTGACATTGTCAGATGAACGCGATGGCGGTGGCGTGGTGGGTGCCGCTTTAATGCCCACGTTGTCCGAAGATTTGCATCGAGACACTTCTATTACATTAAAATCCAAAATTATTGAATGATTTAGTACTAATTAATAAGTAATAAAAGTGCTTGGTTATAAATAATTGTACAGACTTACCACACTCTAAGAGAACCGGCGTACTTTCGCCAGATGTCACGCTGTACCTGTAAATAAATAATTTTGAATTTAAAAATAAATATATTTGAAATTATATTTCAATTTGACTGATAATAACAACTTAATGCGTTGTTAAAAAGTCGTTCCGTCCAACGTTTTATATGGTTCCATTAGCATACAATGCACACAGCACTATCGCGCTTAAAAGGAGTCGTCGAGAAAGATCTATTCTCGCGACTAGGACATTTATTAGTTATTTTGTAACTGGTATTCACTGTACTTTAATTTATTTTATTTATTTAATCTTAGGAAGACAAACAGTTATGACATGTACAAAAATATTTATCACATTAAGAAAACATCATATACCAATTAAGTCTAACAATTAATTCTATTTTAAATTTGATTTAATTAGTTCTAATAAATAATTAAATCAAAATACATGACAGAATAATAACAAATAAAAATAAAAATTAAAGATTATTTAAAATTTTACGAAGTATGAAAAATTAATTAATAATTTAGTAAAAAATAATAAATATACAAATTCAAATTCTATTCAAAGTGACAATGTAGGTGACATTTTATTTTACATTTCAATTCCTTCAATGACATAAAAAATAAGTCAAGAATTAATTAATACGTACTTCCATTTAGATATAGGAACATCGGAATGTCATAAAGTGTCAGAATCAGACCGTAACGTCAGCTGTCCCAGTGGAGTACGTACATGGTGTCGTCCCGGCGCAGCGTGGGCGAGTGTCGCAGCGGCGAGGGCGAGGCGGGCGAGGCGGGCGAGGCGGACGCCAGCGACGACAGCGAGTGCAGCGAGCGCGACGTGAGCGGCGTGCGCGCCGACAGCGACGACGCCTCCTCGCTGCCGGGCGGCGTGCGGCACGCACGCCAGAACTCGTCCAGCCCCTCGTCTATGTCTTG